>NC_080164.1:23335488-23466785 GCF_950295315.1 Erinaceus europaeus
TACTCTATGCCTTTAAATAGGTGAGTTCAGGCCATTGACATTTATTGTTATAGTTGATTCCTTCAACTGTTGCTTGGTTGCTTGTGTGAGAAGGTTTTTATGCCTCCATCTAGTTTGAATGACAGTCCAGCAGGATACAGTAGTCTTGGTTGAAGCATTTCTCAGTGAGCACTCAATATATATCTTGCCATTCTTTTCTGGCCTTTAGTGTTTGTATGGAGAAATCTGATGCTAATTTTATGGGGTTTCCTTTGTAGGTCACTCTGTTTTTCCAGCATTCAAGATCCTTTCCCTATCCTTATTCCTCTTCATTCTAAATATGATGTGTCTTGCCATCTTTAAGTCTGGGTTAATTCTGTTTGGGACCCTCAGAGCTTCTTGATCCTTTGTCTTTTATGTTGTTTAGAGTAGGGAAGTTCTCAGCTATTATGTCCTGAAGAATGCTTTCTTCATCTTCTTCCCTTTCTTCTTCTGGCAAGCCAATAATGCACATATTATTTCTTTTGAAGTCATCCCATATGCCTCTGCTGTTTGCATGATCTCTTAATCTCTTTTTGATATCTCTTACTCTTTTTTAGTTTTTTCTAATTCATCCTCAATCTTGCTAATTCTGTTTTCTTGATATATTTAAGTGGCCTCTCATTGGGTAAATAGATGTTAATAGTTGTCAAGACCTCTTGATTCTATTCTATCTATCCTATTCTATCACCCCTCTATTGTTTTCTGTAGTTCAACTATTTTGTTACCCTGTTGCAATACTATATTAACTTGTTCAGCTAGCTGTGCTCTTAGCTCAGCTATTCCAGCTTTCAGCTCTCCAATTACCTCTAGATAGTGTTTGGAGTCTCATATGCTGTTTCCCCATTTTTGATGATATTATTTTCAAACTCCTCACTCCTGTGACTAATAGCTCAATTAGTATTTGGATCTTATTCTCAAAATCCTTCGGGGGTGGTTTATACGTACTTTTGTCCTGGTTTATTTCTCCAGTGTTTCTTCTTGGTTTAACCATTGTATATGGTATGTTATGAGATCCCTTTCTCAGTACCATTCAATCCACTAATCACACTTGCCTGGATTGACTTGTGTCTGAGACCAAGAAGAGCAGAGAGACATAGCTGCTGCTACTCTGTGTTGGTTATTGATGGCCAGTAGGTTAGGTTATCTCTAGGTTTTTTATCTCTGGGTTTCTCTTGGTTTTTTTTTTTTTTTTTTGTTTGTTTGTTTAACCATGGTAGGTGGGATGGGGTGGAAGGGGTTGCTTTGTGCTGTCCTATGATCACAAATGCTCTGTTTTATGTTGTGTCTTTGTATTAAATTCAGAAGGTTAAAATACCCCCCCTGCATCAAAGATGGAGAGGTTTTAAGTCCCTTTTCTTCCAGCACTGGGAACACCTCATTGCTTGCTGCACTTAAAATGAAATTGCCAATATGGTGCAGCTCAATGCCATGCTTCCAGGAGCTCTGACCTGACTTGACTATTTCTCAATCCACACCACTTTTTGCCCCAACCCCACACGGGAATTCACCTGAGACTGCAGAACCCTTAGCTTTAGATTATGACTTCTTGTATTTATTTGATGTTTTGGGAGGAGAGACGATTGGATCCTTGTTATTCCATGGCCACACCTCCCGCGTGTCCCACATAAATCATTCTCACCATGAGCTTTACAAAAAAGACAGTGGTGCATGTTACTTTATTGAGCAAACAGAGCAGTCCTTACATTACCTGGAGAGGAGCAGCCTTCTTGGCCCAGGGATCTAGCTTCAGGAACAGCAGGGTCTCTTTGGAGGGAAGTGAAGACCCTTGGTTGGCAATGTGATTTCTCTGCAGAATCCTCAGTTTCATCTGCCCTGATGAGCATGGACTTGCACTTGAATTAAAAAGGATTCTACTTTTTTGCTTCATGAATCAACATCTAATGATATTGTTTTTCCTTGATGTTTCAGCTATAAAAGTGCAAATTATGCATGAAATTCATGTACATTATTCCAGAATGAACTAATACACTAGAAAAACACATTTGCTATTTATATTAAAAACAAATCATTCATAACTATTAAGGCTTTTTGAAAGGGAGAACCACATCCTTGCAAATATGAATGGTCAGAAGTTGGGACCATTCAGTTATGACTAGCAAACTGCCTCCCTTTCTAGTAGTATTACCCTACTGTTTTCCTGGCCATCAGTTTTAAAATGATGACAGATTCTTTTCATGCCCTGCTAGCATCTCCCGAATGATAATAAATAGTTCAGACCCACATCCTTCTGCATTTACAGCCTCTACCACACATCAGCTCTGGAAATATGCTGATAAACAAATGGTGATGAATTTGAATTTATCAAACACTTTGCAGATTCAGGTACATTATTATTCAGAGCTCAGGAGTCCTTCACAAATGAATTAGTTCAAGTTATGACTTCAGTTCTGAAGCATCTGTCTTATACTTCCCTGAAAAATCTCATGTTTTATTTCATTTAAAAAATGTATTGTGTCTTATTGAAGTAACATGGTTTCGGTCACAGTAATTCTAATTAGGTACCCACATAAAGTACATTCCATTGTCAGTTGGCTTTTAGATGTTTAGCACTAAACATCAAGTTAAATGGAGGTCTGCTCTTCTGGACATAGGTTTACAGAGCTTAAGAAAGTCTGAGAGGGGATTGGCCTACCTCTATGTCCTCAACTTTCACCATTAGAATCCACTAGTTTTACCATTAGGTATGGCGAGTCTGTAATGAGCTAAGCCTCCTTCTGCATGTTTGGGGATGCTTGTAAAAATTTGTAGATGAGACAAAATCATTCTCAGTCTGTCCTTTGCAATTTCTATTCCCTTAATAAGTATATTTGGGGAGATCAGAAAGCCATTAGTGGGTTTTCTTACAGTTTTCATAATATTATGCCTCTGGACGTTGACACTAAGAACCACATTACATAATATTGCTACCATTTTCCACAGCATATATTTGGGTGTGCATTTCACCTTGTAGAGAATGGGAGCAATAGTATTCTAGGTAACCATAAAAAGAAGCTGGCAGGCATTCTCTGGGTACATCTGTGAGTAGCTGATGAGGTGGCTGAGACCAGTGCCAGATGGCATGTAGGGAAGAATGACTCCTCCCCCCTACCCCCATCAGCATTTGTCTTAGTCTTTAAACAAATAGCAAATGGAGGTGATAGAAAACTGCAGAGGTATATCCTGGGCCTGAGGATAGAAGTCTTCATATGATACTTCTAAAGAGCTGAATTAAAAGAATGAGATATAGATTGTATACAATGGACTACTACACGGGCAAAAGGAATGAGGAACTATCTTTTGCTGCAGCTTGGCTGGAACCAGAGAGAAATTTGCTAGAGGAAATAAACCAGGAAAAGGTCAGATAGAAGACAATCTCACGGGGGTCGGGCGGTGGCGCAGTGGGTTAAGCGCACGTGGTGCAAAGCGCAGGGACTGGCGTAAGGACTGGCGTAAGGATCCCGGTTAGAGTCCCCGGCTCCCCACCTGCAGGGGAATCGCTTCATGGGCGGTGAAGCAGGTCTGCAGGTGTCTATCTTTCTCTCCCCTCTTTCTCTGTCTTCCCCTCCTCTCTCAGTTTCTCTCTTTCCTATCCAACAACAAAGCAACGTCAACAATGGCAATAATAACCGCAAGGAGGCTGCAACAACTAGGGCAACAAAAAGGGGAAAAATGGCCTCCAGGAGAGGTGGATTCATGGTGCAGGCACCGAGCCCAGCAATAACCCTGGAGGAAAAAAAAAAAAAGAAGACAATCTCACTTAGAAATAGGACCTAAGAAAGATAGCAAGGGCCAATGCATGGCGAAATCCAAATGGACTGGGGTCTATCCTAGTAGGTCTGTGAACTCAGAAGAGCAAAGGGCAAGTACTAATGCCCTGTGGTGGAGGAGGGTGATTGTTTGGGGAAATGTGGTGCTGTACTCCTGAGGCAGTAGCAATCCTGTAAATCAGCATTTCTGCAGTAAAGTATAGAAATAAAAATGTTCCTTTAAATCTTGCAGGGTTGATCTGTATTGGAAATGATGTAATTCTTTCTAGACCTACCTTTGTTCCTAGCAGGCAAACTTGGCCATGCAATGTTGCGTCTTTTTTCATCTCAGTTCCTGGGCAGGTTGCATATTGCAGAGGCTCTCAGTTTGGCATCAAGCCCAGTTTGATGCTTTTTGCCTATTAGCCAGTCCTTGTACATGTGGATCCACATGCATAACAGCTGCAGGGGCTCATCAGCTCAATGATTTTATTTAATCTCCAAAGTTGGAACTCAATACTTCCATTCTTCAGGGTCCTGGCTAGTGTATTTGATCTGCACTTTGCTTGCCATGATGTAGTTGCTGTTGGGTGTTTATTAGTATTATTTTGCTTCTCTCTCTGTTCAGTTCTGTGTCTGATTTCTGACCTATTTTCTCAGGTTCTTCCTTGAATCCTTGGAACTAGCTTTCAATTTTTTTGTTTCCATTTCTATGTGAATCATAGTCCTAGAGTTGAGTTCATATACTTTATTTTCATGATCATGCTTTTTTTTTTTTTTTACGTTCTGCAGTGGTCAGCAAACTTCACTCTCTCACCTGTTCTGTTAGTTCTTCTGGGTTTGATTTCAGCTTTTGAATGGGTCCCTCTCTGTTCAGGGCTCTCAATTTCTCCACCTCTCCCACTTTTTTTCCCTGGTTCTCTCCTCAGCAAGTACTTGTCAGTATCTTGAGCATTAGTTCTTTTCACTTTGATTCCGGACATCCAAGACTCTCCTTCTTTTCTGTTTCAATTCAAGTGTAAATGCCAACACTGAGTGCCCTCCAAATTAACACAAAAGTAAACCAACTAGACTTAAAGAAAAATAAATAGCAGCTGGGCAGTTGTGTACCAAGTTAAGTGCACATATTATCAAGTACAAGGACCCAGGTTTGAACCCCCCACTCCCCACCTCCAGCAGTGATGTTTTACAAGCAGTGAAGTAGATGTGCAGATGTCTATTTTTCTCTCTCCTTTTCTGTCTCTTTCTGCCTTCTCAATTTCTCTTTGTCTTATCAAATAAAAGAGAAAGAAAGAAAAAAGGCCATCAGAAGCAGTGGATTAATGTGGGTCACTTAGGGTCCTCCGCCTTCCTGGCCTCTGGTGGTGGGGGTCAGAGCAGCCCCTGGGGGCCCCTAGGGGACTCTGGTGTTGAGGGTGATGTGCATGGAGAGGAAAGTCACGCCAGACTCAGTTCCTCCAGGAGAAGTCTCTGAGGGTCAACTTGTTTATTAAGGGATACGAGCAAGTAGATATACCCATAATCCAGAGAGAAGGTTGAGGTAATCATTAACCCATACACAATGCATAGTTACATCTTGACCTACAAGTTATTTGGTCACAACTGGAAAGTTGCCATAGAAGATTTGGTCATGAGCTCACAGTGCAAGGACAGGCACTTTTCCCTCAGAGTAAATTACCATCACCTCTGGGCAGTGGGGAAGGGAGCAGCTGAGTAAAACCAGGATACTTGTGGTGGGTTTCAAGTTGGCTGTACACAATAATTCATGGCCTTTGTTCAAAGGGTTGAAATAGCATGTGCAGGAAAGTTCCCAGTCAGGAGAAGCCCATCCATAAAAAATTCATGAGGTCAGGCAAGGACCAGCCTACCGTCTCCTCCCCCAGGAGAGGGTGAACTTGGGGTCAACCCGCTCAGACTCTCAAGGAAACAATGGTCTGGACTTCTTGGGACAGTGGGCCTGTTCCCCACAGATTCATAGTGCTAGCACCGAGTTCTAGTGATAATCCTACAAGGAAAAAAAAAAAGAAGAAGAAGAAGAAGATGTAAGTAGTCCCATCCTACTGCTGGGTGAATGGTAAAATTTGACTGTGTGGTTCTGTAGGATGAGGTATTTGCATTATAGCTTGGCCAGATTTATTGTGCTAGATTACTATTGACACTGAATAGAAATGTGTTTTGTGGGGCCAGCACACTGGGTTAAGTGGACATAGTGTGAAGCACAAGGACCAGCAGAGTCAGGTTAGAACCCCTGACTCCCCACCTGAAGGGGTTGGGGTCGCTTTGCATACGGTGAAGCAAGTCTGTAGGTACCTAGCATTCTCTCCCTCTCTCTCTCTTCCACTCCTCTCTCAATTTGTTTCTGTCTTATGCAACAGCAACAATAACAACAACAATAACAACAATGGAAAAATGACCTCCAGAAGCAGTAGGTTCATAATGCAGGCACCAAGCCCCAGCGATAACTCTGGCTGCAAGAAAAGAGAAAGAAATGTGTTTTGCACAGTTCTATGTACACTGTAAAAAAAAAAAATCCTTCACTTACATTTGTAAATCATATTTGAATTAGAAAGAAACCTGGCTGAACAGCACCTTGCCTTTCTTAGAAATAACTGAAATAATCCAATTAAGATATTGAAATTCTTTCAAAGAATATTCCCAGGATTTTTCTTATTTATTGTTTTTGATATAATATGAACAGAATGACCACAACTAATTTTCAGACCATTTGAGTTTTGATCATTTATCTTTTGATTTGTTGGTTGCAAACTTTTCCCTTACTGAAAGAATGGCTATCTTTTGTGTATTGTGGTATCACTTGGTTCAAAAATAACCTGGAAAAAGATAGAATATTTATTAAAAAAATTCAATTGATACTATCATTTAGTGTTAAATTTTCTGATATGGTACTGCAAAACTTCTTTCAGAATATTTTAAAGAAAGCAATAAAGCCAATATAACCTTTATTCATTCATTCAAACTATTACATGATTTATAAATAAGCAAATTATCTATATAGATATACGGGAAGGGCATATATTCATCTGATGATGGACTGTTTTATGGATGTCAGTAGCCTATAGACATACTGATTTTCTGTCCACTTTTTTTTTATTTACCAAATACTGAGGAAGAAGTTTTCTTTTTTTTTTTTTTAATTTTTTATTTAAGAAAGGATTAGTGAACAAAGGCATAAGGTAGGAGGGGTACAACTCCACACAATTCCCACCACCCAGTCCCCATAACCCACCCTCTCCCATGATAGCCTTCCCATTCTCTAGCCCTCTGGGAGCATGGACCCAGGGTCGTTGAGGGTTGCAGAAGGTAGAGGGTCTGGCTTCTGTAATTGCTTCAAGCATTCAGCTACAATGGTAGATATGTTCACTTCTCAAATTGTCTATATTGTTTTTGCTTCATTTATTTTAAAATTACTATAGTTTTAATAGGTACTTATGATTGTTATGCCTTCTCTATTAAATCAATACTTTCATCATTAGAGTCTTTCTTTCCTTCCTTCCTTCCTTCCTTCCTTCCTTCCTTCCTTCCTTCCTTCCTTCCTTCCCTCCTTCCTCCAAATGTCCTGGCTCTTCTGGGACTTTATGCTTGTGCAAATCTATCATTACCAACATATTCCTACCCCTTTTCCTTTTTTATTCCTTTCTAGACAGAAGATGAGAGACAGAGATGGAGAGAGAGAACTGCAGGAGAGACCACAACATCCTTCTGTCCCTCATGAAGTTTCTCCTCTTGCATGGCACTCCCATGTGTGGCTATAGGCTCAGACTCAGATCTTTATGATAGTAAGTGTGTGCTCTATTAGGTGAACTATCTCTTGCCCACCCCTGTCTGATTTTTAGTATAATCAGTCCATATTTCCTGTGTGTGTCATTTGTATGGCATGTGTTACCCATCACTATATAGTAAATGGAAGTTTGTGTGCTGATATTTAAATGTCTCTTGTGGAAAATATATCATCATTTTTAGTAGCTTTGGTCAGCCTGAGTGTCTTTGTTTGTTAACTAGAATTCTTAGCATCCTTCTATTTAATAAAATTAATGACATGGTTAGGCTTAAGATTGCTATTTATTTCCATTCTTCCCCTCTTTCTTTCTCTTTGATTTTATTTTTGATTCAATATTTTTTTTAGTATCCTGCTTTATCTTTCTTTATCTCTTTATTAAGTTATTTTAGATATCACTGTAGAAGTTGACATATAGACATATTCAATCCATCATGGCCATACTAGAATCCATAGTTTGCTGTGCTGTGGGTGGATTCCTTGTGTTCCTCACTTTCAGAGCTTCATGCCTTTTAGTGTCATGTGTGATGGTCAGAGGTGGGGCCTTTGTGCAGTAATCAGGCCATAAGAGAGTTGTGTTAGATAGGACTATAGCCTGTAAGGGAGGTGATGCTGAACTCTCTGTTTACCATGTGAGAACACAGTGAGAAGATATCATCAGGAAATGGGCTCTCACAGGGAACTGAATCAGGCAGCACCTTGATCTCAGATTTCCTGAGTTCGGCATTGGGAGAGATGGTTGTGTGCTGTTTAAGTTCCCCTAAAGTATAATATTTGTTGACAGTAGGAGGACCTTGACCCCTGTACTTCTGTTATTTCTTCCTATTTTGTCTACTGTCGTATACTTATTCCCATGTATACTTACATCTCACAGCCTAGTCCTACTATTTTTGCTTTAAACAAACAAACAAAAAATAAAGAAAATTAGATTTTAATGTATTAAAGCAAATTAGATTTTAATGTATTCCCACTGTCTTCAGTGTTCTTGATTTCTTCCTGTAGATAAGAATCTACACATGTTTTTTGCAAAGACCAGGGGGTAAACATTTAAGGCTTTGTGGGCAATAGGATCTCTGCCACATCTACTCAAGTCTGCCACTGCAGAGTGACAGCAGCTGGAACCAGTTTATAAAATTATGGTCACAGATGTGTTCTACTAAAACTTTATCTTCTGAGTAATATATGCATTTTATATAATCTTCAATTTGTTATTTTTACTTGTTCTCCCTCAACCATTTGCATATGTAAAAGTCACAGGAGCTCACAGACCATCTCCAAACAAGTCTGGGGGTGTCAGCTGACCAACTGTCAGCTTGATGTGATTGAAAGTCTATAATAATTTGCAGTCCCTGCTCTAGGCCCACACTGACATGTAGTGTCATTAACCCCCAGCCCGAAGACCATTCTGGAAGATTTCTTTTTCTTTTTTTAATTTTATATTTGTTGCCCATTTTTATTGTTGTTGTTATTGATGTTGGCATTGTTGGATAGGACAGAGAGAAATGGAGAGAGGAGGGGAAGACAGAGAGGGTGAGAGAAAGATAGACATCTGCAGACCTACTTCACTGCCTGTGAAGCGACTCCCCTGCAGGTGGAGAGCCGGGGCTAGAACCGGGATCTTTACACCAGTCCTTGTGCTTTATGCTATGTATGCTTAACCCAGTGCGCTACTGCCCAACTCCCAGAAGATTTCTTATGATGCAGGTCTACGAAATACACATTTTGCTCTTGTCTTTCTAGAAACTAGCTTATTTCCCCTTCATCTTTGGCTATCACATTCTAATTCTTGGTTGACAATTTTTGTTTAATAACAAGGCAAAGATGTATAATTTGTTTTCTGGCTAGTTGAGTCTGCTCTATTTCCTCTGCTTGAAACAGGTCTTTGTTTGGGCTTCACAACTGTGACTTGAAAGGTGGAAGACTGAAACAAACAGAAAACTCACCTCATGTGTAGCTCTTCCCTTAAGGAACATAGCCTTCACCATCTACTGTCTTGTAACGAAATTAGTAGCTTCATGCATTTTTGTTGGAACCTTACATTTCTCTTTATAGCAAAAATAAGTCTGATACATGTTATCCAGTTGTAGATAGTGTAGGACTCTTCTGCATTAAAAACATTTGTAATAATGTGTTTATATTTATAGAATGTATGTGTTTGGGTCCTTAGAAATATTTTAGCATCAAAGAGTAAATATTATGACCTGTAATTAACCTCTGTCCCACTTTGTCTTTTCTGAATTTGTTTTTTTTGGCCTCCAGGGTTATTGGTGGGGCTCAGTGTCTACACTAAGAACCCACTGCTCCTGGAGGCTCTTTTTTCCCCTTTTGTTGCTCTTGTTTTTTATCATTGTTGTTATTATTATTGTTCTTGTTATTGCTGACCTTGTTGTTGGATAGGACAGATAGAAATTGAGAGGGGGGGAAGACAGAGAGAAGGGAGAGAAGATAGACACCTGTAGATCTGTTTCACCACATGAGAAGCAATCCCCCTGCAGGTGGAGAGCCGGGGGCCTCGAACTGGGATCCTTACACCGGTTTTTGTGCACTTAACCTGCTGCATCACCATCCAGCACCCCACTGAAAAAATTTTTAACTGGAATCCTATATATCTAGATTGAGTCTATGGCATAAAGGGTATTTTAGGACTTGAACTTGCACAGAAATAACCTCAGCCAGTCAGTGCTTATCAAGTATCATCAGAAAACATGCTTTCTGACTCAGTGACACATCTTAATATGTTTTTGTTAGGTAATACTGATGATAATACTCAGAATCATTATTCTGAGTATTCTTAGGTAATACTCAGAATCATTATTCTTGCAAACTCAAAAATCTTAAAATAAATCATGAAGCAATGTCACTTCTTGAAGAAAAGTTGGGAAATAATGTCACAAAGCAAATAAGATCTCTAACTTTAAAGCTCTGGGTGTTCATTGACCTGAAAAATGAGTGTTCTCTGACAAGCAAAACAAAATCCTGGGAACCAAATTTTGGTTTGGAATGCTGTCCTGCAGTTCACAATTCTTTCTGTCCTCACTTTCCTTCTCTGTTGAATGAAACAGTCCAGCTCGGTGATCTTTGAATTCTCTGTGACATCTAAAATTTGTGACTTTCTGCATGCCTAGTGTACCTTTTGTACCTCCATTCTATCTATACAATTAGGATATAAATCAAGACTCATAATGTTTTGGGGATTTGTCCTTTGGTGATTTATATTTTTTAAAATATGAAAAGTTAGAGTGCACTAAGTTGCCAAGAAGCGGGTTTCTAAACATAATAGCTAGTTACCTTCATGTATGCTTTTATGTGTCCTCTGAGTCATATCTGCTCTCTGTAGCTGCTGACAAAACAGGATTTTACTGCTGAAAGAGCAGCAGATCTAATATTGCTGCAAAAGAGCTGGCTGAATTTTATTTTGCCTTTGGTCATCAATAAAATTCTAGTCATGCTCTGATCCTACAGTCTTTATTGCTCCCCATGATACATTGCAGGTAAAAGAAAACTTTTTCAAGCATTGCAAAACTTAAATGAAGAAGTGGAAAATACCTGAAAAGTTCTACATAAGGTTGGAAAACATGCTTCCTGACTCAATTACACATCTTAATACGTGTGTTTGTTAGGTGGTACTGATGCTGTGACAAGTAGACCTGTGCATAGTGAGCTTACAACAGAACCTTTTTCTTTTAAAAAAAGATGACATTGTGTTGAGGAAATGATCATTAACAAGACTGTTATCACAGATGTGTAGCTTCCTATCTCACCATGATAGGTGTTAGCACAATATACCCTTCACCATAGCACACTGAATTCCCACCCCACATTTAATTCTTACCTGCTTCCCCATTTAGAGCCCTTGCACCTACTGCAATAGAACACCACTAGTTAAAGATTTACCCTGTATTTTATATTTCTTTTTATCGAGCACTGGCTTATGTTGGTGCCTGTAATTGAACCTACAACCTTAGAGCCTTGGGAATAAAAGTCTTTTTGCATAACCATCATGCTATTTCCACAGTGTGCTTCCTCCTACTTTGTTTCTCAAAAACCATCATTGAGTAGATCATCTAGTATTCCTTCTTCCCCTTTTGGTTTATTTCATTTAAGATAATTCCTTCATGTTCCATCCAGATTTTAGCAAAAGAGAAGATTTCACCATTTCTTACAGCTAAGTAGTACTCCTGTTTCAGGGTGTCTCCCTCCTTCTCCGACAGGGTGTACTCCAGGGGAAAGGTAACGGGCTGGTTCTTTCTCGCTCACGACAGGGGTGACACGAAGTAAAAGACACCAGGGGACTCAGTGTGAATCTAGAATCTGAGCCTTAGAGTCCCAGAATCCTAGAGTCCGTTTATTGGCAAAGTGGACATGAGTTAAATAGAAAAGCAATGGAGGTAATTATTGTAGCAATATGACAGAAATTACAGGTTTCTTAACAGTCAGCATGCCCCTAAGGTAGGGGGTTGGTATGACAGGAATTGATGAGATACAAGACAGTTATTTTCCATAACACAAGAAACTTAATTATCCAAAGATATTTGAGAGAAGCATAGGGGTTAAACCCGTAGGGTGAGACAGAGAGAAGATGGATATCAAAAGGCCATATAGTTTGGCATTTCTCTTGTCTGGGGTCTGAGGTGTGTGATGAAGTGTGTGATAAGGTGTGTTCTCTTGTGATCAGAAGGTGACTTTGAATGAGTGAATCTGTGGCCATGTGGCCTGCAGTTAATGGAGGGAAGTACTGGGGTATCTGTGGGCCTGAGAGTCAAGAAGGAAAGAACCAAGTCTGAGTTTCCCCCCTTATGCTCACCTCAGTTGAGAGAGACTTACCAAGAGGTTATCTTCTCAGACCTCCATCCAAAGATGGGGGTGGTTCTCCCTAAGCTCTATCAGGCTCACACATGTTCCCAACACTCCTGTGGTATGTGTGTGTGTGAGTGAAAGAATTCTGTTTCTTGCAAATGTAACTATTCTGCACTTGAACACATGTTCAGTGTAACTCTCCTTAGTGGGGTCATGTAAGAGCCTAGGTCAATGTATTAAGGTAGGTATTGGTGACTCCCTTCAGTGTCTGAATGTTTAAAAATACCTTTACTTCTCATTTATGCTTGAGGACAATTTAGCTGGATACAATATTTGTGACTGGCAATTCTTATTTTATAATATTATGAATATGCTATTTTTCTCCCTTCTATCCTCTAGAATTTGGATGAGCAATCTGATGAAAGCTTGATGGTTCTTTCTCTCTATGTTACTTTTTTCCTTTCCCTTGTATCCTGTAATATTTTTTTCCTTGTCCTTGGTTTTGGATGGTTTTACTATGGTGTTTGCCATTTTGGTTTCAGGAATTTAAGTGAACTTCTCTAGCCAGGAGCCAGTGCCTGTGTAGCCCATGCAGGATTAATTCTCAGGCAGGTTTTTGCATTAAACCCTGGTGGTACTCGTGGGAAGTTTAATACCTTGATATCCCTGAATTCAGAATTTAAGATCCCCAAATTCCCTGCCTTTCTTCTTCTAATCATGTGTTTTGTTTTTAAATACTAAAATTTGTGCCAGCTGATACTGCTTGTGGTTTCTTAAATCTTGAGAAACCCTCCCTCACTCCTTTTCTAACCATTGATCATGTTTTCCTTCATCCACTTGTGGCTAAGTTAGTTACTTAACTCACAGCTGTAAATTGTCAAAGTTTTAGGTGATTTTTTAAAAAAACAGTTGTTGCTTCACCTCAATCCCCAGACTGAAGCACTGCAGCTACTAATTTCCTACTATGCCACAAGCAATTGGCTAGAATTTACTTTTTTTAGCTCCCTGTGAAAACCTGAGCTGATCAGAGGACTTTAACTTCAGCAAGATTTTTTGCTTAAATACTAGTGAGTCATTGTGGGAAATTCAGTATTCTTTTACTCCTGAGTTCACAGGCTAAGCACCCAGACTTACTTTCATGTCAGCAATGTGCTCTGCTGGTTAATTCCCTGTTTGGTGCCAGCCCTCATTAAATGTGGCTTTTTGAGTTTTGAGAATCTCTCCCTCACCTCTTTTCCATTTACTGACCATATGTGTGTGCACTCACCTGTGGCTTAGTGCATTTCTGTAGAAATCCCAGTTGTATTTTGTTATTTTCAGGTAATTTTTTGTTTCATTTCCTAGTTAATCTGGGGAGTGATTTGAAACAACTCCTACTTCATAGCCACAACTCCAGAACCCTCCACATTTTATTTATATAAAGAAGCGCACACACACACACACACACACACACACACACACACACACACACGGGAAGAATATAAATGATGTACTGAATGGGAATGATCTTTCTGTGTTTTTTATTGTGCTGAAACAGACATGACATAAAGTTAGCATCATAATCATGCTTAAGGGCATAGCATAGTGTTATGAAATTCTTCACAGTGTGCAACCATCATCATCCATCTCTATAGGTTTCTTTATTTTGTGAAACTGATGCTCTGTATCCACTTAAGGGCAACTCCTTATTCTACTCCTTCCTTCTCCGCATGCCTTGGCAGCCAAAATTCTACTTTTTGTCTCTGAGTTTTTCACTATTTTAAATATCTTACGAGTGGAATTGTAGAGTGCTTGTATTTCTGTGATTATTTTCACTTAGTATAATATCCTTGAGTTTATCCATATAGTAGTATGTGTCAGAATTTCCTTCCTTTCTAAGACTGACTAATATTGCATTGTTCATATAGATCACATTTTGGTTCTCCCCTCATCTGTTGTAGGTAGTTGGATTGCTCCCACATTTTAGCTGTTGTGAATAATGCTGCTGTGCACATGGATATCCAGTTATCTCTTTCTAACACCATTTTCAATTGTTTTGGGTATGGATCCAGTTGTGGAATCATATATTGCAGTTTTTTAATTTTTTATTTATAAAAAGGAAACATTGACAAAACCATAGGATAAGAGGGGCACAATTCTGCACAATTATACCACCAGAACCCAGCATCCCATTCCCGTCCCCTGATAGCTTTCATATTCCTCTGGGAGTATGGACCCAAGGTCATTGTGGGATGCAGAAGTTGGAAGGTCTGGCTTCTGTAATTGCTTCCCCACTGAACATGGGCATTGACAGCTCAATCCATACTCCAGGCCTGTCTCTTTCTTTCCCTAGTGGGGAAGGGGTCTGGGGAAGTGGAGCTCCAGGACACACTGGTGGGGTTGCCTGTTAGGGAAATCTGGTTGCCATCATGCCAGCATCTGGAACCTGGTGGTTAACAAGAGAGTTAACATACAAAGCCAAACAAATTGTTGACCAATCATGGACCTAAGGGCTGGAATAGTTCAGATGAAGAGTTGGGGGTCCTCCATTTTGTAGACAGCTAGTAGGCATATTTTAGTTAAATTCCAAAGGCTCCGTGGCTATACTAGTTTTTTTTTTCCTTTTTATTTTTGCCCCTGAGCCTGAAATCTGATATGTCAGTGGATCCAAGTTATTGTCTGGGGAGATGATGTCATGGCTGGGAAAAGGACTAGAAAGCTAGATAAGGGAAGAGAGCAGCTCCCCAATATGGGAAAGGTGTATAAATATTGCTGACTATAAACTTCATCAATTTGATGTGATCTGGGACCCATAATTAGCTTAGGAGCCTATGTGACCTCTGTATCCCTGTAGATCTGAGCTCACATTCTGTGGTCATGGGTAGGAACACTCCATGCTGCCCCAATATTGAGCCATCTTCCTCAGGTGTAGTATAGAGTATGTTGTCTATCCTCCCTTCGTAGAATGGAACATTCTCTACCATTGTTGATCTAATTTGAGGGCAAGGTCCTATGGAGGCCCACAAAGGGGTCCATTGTGTTGTTCCTGATAGAAATGACAGGTAACAATGGAGAGAGGGATTTATTCGAGTTCTAGGCCCATCACGTCTGTTTGGGAATCTTAGGACTCCCCGATTAGGGCCACAGCTGATGGAATAGCCTGATAGTGACTAAAGAATCATCATTAAAGTATGCCAGTCTCTTGCCATTATTCAGCTTTTGCAGTCCTTTCTTTGATAAGGTTAGCTTTGGAGTGAGTGAGAGAACTGTAATAGGAAGTAGGTGAGGAGGGTATCTAAGTAGACACTATTTCATTGTGAACTTCATACTGCTCACTACATATATTGCAGTTTTAATTGAGGAATTGCAGTTCTGCTTTCCATATCATTTGTAGCAGTTTGCATTCCTGCCAACAATGCACAATGATATTATTTATCATGATTTTTATTATTTATTTATTTATTTATTTATTTTGGGAGAAAAGGAAGCTGATTTTTTTTTTTTAAGAAAGGATTAATTAACAAAACCATAGGGTAGGAGGGGTACAACTCCACACAATTCCCACCACCCAATCTCCATATCCCACCCCCTCCCCCGATAGCTTTCCCATTCTCTATCCCTCTGGGAGCATGGACCCAGGGTTATTGTGGGTTGCAGAAGGTAGAAGGTCTGGCTTCTGTAATTGCTTCCCCGCTGAACATGGGCGTTGACTGATCAGTCCATACTCCCAGTCTGTCTCTCTCTTTCCCTAGTAGGGTGGAGCTCTGGGGAAGCTGAGCTCCAGGACATATTGGTGGGGTCTTCAATCCAGGGAAGTCTGGCCGGCATCCTGATGACACCTGGAACCTGGTGACTGAAAAGAGAGTTAACATACAAAGCCAAACAAATTGTTGAGCTTTGTTTATCATGATTTTTAAGTGAGATAGGTATGATGACATAGCAAATGCATCAGTTTTAGATATGGAAACAAACAAGCAATAACAAAACCCAAACTGAATGTGTTGTAATACCAGCAAAGCATTGATGTGACTCAGGACTGAATGTTTCTGAGGCTCAGTTTTCTCACATTTAAAAAATATTGACACTCTCAGAATTAATGAATTAAAGTAAACAAAGGCTGCTATAACTGTCAAATGCTACAAAATTTGAAGTATTTATTAGGATGTAATTAAATATTGATAAGTGAAAAACTGTCTCTTTTGTAATTCTGTTCGTAGTGCACAGTCTAAGAGTGATTTTGACTAGTAGAATATTCTTTAATAATGAAAGTATTCTATATCTTGTCCTACTAATAAGGTAGTTACGATGTTGTATGTTGTGAATTTAATATATAAGTCATGAAACTGAAGAATTTAGAATGTTTAATCTTCCTTATATTTATTTAGTCAGACTTAAATAGCCTAGCCATAAATGGCCAGTGGTTCCTCTACCAGAGAATACAATTAAGGAGAATGTGATATGTCCTCTGAATTAAAAAATTCTTTTTGGCAGGAAATCTGATTTTTCAGTTTGCTATATATACATTCCTTAAAGGCAATGAAGGGCCCATAGTAGGAAAACAATGTATAATTGTGTCATCAAAGAGAGGAGAGAGAGAGAGAGAGACAAGAAGCTCACTCTGAATAGGTGTGTGGATTCCACCTGGCATTTATTGCACATGAGTTAGTGAGTAAGTAAAGACCTTCAATGTGAAAACCAGTGGGTGAATATGGGGTGGAAAATGCTTAAGCACTCAGTATCCTCTTTAGAGTTTGGGGAAGGAGCCTTACTATCTGGAACTCTGCATGCGATTGGTTTGCAGAAGAGCACCTTCTTCCTTGAGACACACTCATTGTCTATGAACATTGAAAATATTGTGAGTTCATTATATGTTTTCTGAACCCTTTTAGATTTCATTACCTTATTTTTAAATTTATATATATATATATATATTTTTATATTCATTTATTTTCCCTTGTGTTGCCCTTGTGTTTTTATTGTTGTTGTAGTTATTATTGTTCTTATTGATGTTGTTGTTGTTAGATAGGACAGAGAGAAATGGAGAGAGGAGGAGAAGACAGAGAGAGGGAAAGAAAGACACCTGCAGACCTGCTTCATTGCCTGTGAAGCGACTCCCTTTAGGTGGGGAGCCGGGTCTCGAACCGGGATCCTTACCCAGTCCTTGCACTTTGTGCCACATGTGCTTAACTCACTGCGCTACTGCCCAACTCCCTAAATTTATATATTGAGAGAGAGATAACACACACAGATAGAGAGACACCAGAGCACCATTGATCTCTGATATTTGGCAGTGCAGGGGACTGGATCTGGGGACTCTGTGGATTTCAGACTTGTAAGTACTATGCCTTAATTCTTAGATATCTCTTCAGCACCTAAGTTTCATTTATTTAGAAGTCCTTCTATTCCTCCTCTTCCTCTTTCTCCTCGTCCTCTTCCTCCTTTCTTTTTTGAGGAACATACATTATACACTTGAATTGGTATATAAAATACTAGGCTGGGTGAGGGAGATAGCATAGTGGTTATGCACACAGACTAATGCCCGAGGCTCCAAAGTCCCAAGTTCTATCCTCCATACTACTATAAGCCAGATATAAGTAGTGCTATTAAAACTGAACACAGGCGGTGAAGCAGGTCTGCAGGTGTTTATCTTTCTCTCCCCCTCTCTGTCTTCCCCTCCTCTCTCCATTTCTCTCTGTCCTGTTCAACAATGAACGACATCAACAACAACAATAATAACCACAACAAGACTACAACAACAAGGGCAACAAAAGGGGGAAAATGGCCTCCAGGAACAGTGGATTCATGGTGCAGGCACTGAGCCCCAGCAATAACCCTGGAGGCAAAACAAACAAACAAACAAAAAACTGAACACACACACATAAAATGCTAAGCTTACCCTCTATAAACATTTTGGTTAATGTATGTTAAAAAATCATAAAGGCAAACCCTGATTGTCCTAGGAATCCTATGTTGAGATTTCTGCTAGCATTGAATTACACCTAGCTGATATAGCTGGTTGATTAGAAATTACATGTGACTAATATCTAATACAAGGATCCAGAAAAAATGATGAAGGCTTTGTTGATCTAGCTTTGTATTTTCCAGAGTGTTGGTGCGTGAATAGTGTGAGTGAAACATGCAGTTTCCTGGAACTACTTGGTATGTTTTCTTTTTTCCCCCCAGAGAGTGAGAATATTCACTTAGCTCTTGGTTTATGAGGCATTGAACTATCCTAGCACATAAATATTGATGCTGAGACTCTTGGGATGCAGGAGTGCTAAGCACATGTGCAAGATGTAAAGCACAAAGTTAAATGAAGTTACACCTCTTCAGATAAAATGCAATCTGCCCCTCAATGGAGTTTCACCATCCTGTTGTTTTTATTTCCTCCATTTTATAACTGGAGATCTCCAGTGGTCTGTTGAAATTATAACTGATATTTTTCATTTTTCCTGAAATTTTAGCCAACTGACTAATTTTCCTTAAATTCTGATTAGACATTTGTAGTAAAAATGGACACCTTAAGGAAATTCCAGGATTTCAAACAATAAGATGCAAATAGGAAAATGATTACGGACACTAAAAATTATCTCAGTGTGTCAGATCATATCATTCCACTCCTCCAAATTTTCCTGGAACTCCTGAGTTTTCTACAAGTAGAGCCTGAGATATTAACATTTCAGGGCTGGGAGATAGCCAGTCATCCCTATCAGGAACAACAAAATAGACCCCTTTGTCAGCTCCCATAGGAACTTGCCCTCAACTTGGAAGATGGGTCTTGATATTGGAGCAGTTTGGAATGTTCCTACTCATGACCACAGAATGTGAGCTCAGATCTAGAGGGATGCAGAGGTCACATAGACTCCTAAGCTGAATATGGGCCCCAGACCAAATCAAATAGATGGGATTTACAGTCAACAATATTATACACCTTTCCCATATTAGGGAGCTACTCTCTTCTCTGATCCAGTTTTCTGTTCCTTTTCCCAGCCATGACATCATCTCCCCAGACAATAACTTGGATCCACTGGCATATCAGATTTCAGGCTCAGGGAAAAAAAAATAACTAGTATAGCCACAGGCCCTTTGGAATTTAACTAAAATATACCTACTAGCTATCTACAAAATGGTGTACTCCATAATTCTTCATCTGTAGTATTCCAGCCTTTAAGTTCATGATTGATCAACAATTTGTTTGACTTTGTATGTTAACTCTCTTTTCAACCACCACATTCCAGATGCTACCAGGATGCTGACTAGACTTTCCTGGACAGACAACACCACCACTGTGTCCTGGAGCTCTGCTTCCCCAGAGCCCCACCCTACTAGGGAAAGAGAGAGAGAGGCTGGGGGTATGGATTGACCTGTCAACGCCCATGTTCAGCAGAGAAGCAATTACAGAAGCCAGACTTTCCACCTTCTGCATCCCACAATGACCTTGGGTCCATACTCCCAGAGGGTTAAAGAGTAGGAAAGCTATCGGGGGAGGGGATACGACATGGAGTTCTGGTGGTTGGAATTGTGTGGAGTTGTACCCCTTTTATTCTATGGTTTTGTCAATGTTTACTTTTTATAAATAAATAAAAAATTAATACTTCTATATATATCTATATTTATATATGTTGCCCATTTTTTTTCTATGGTCCTGCTTTCTCTTCCCTTCTAAGTCACACCTATACCTGTTACTACTTCTGAATAGCCTTTATTTTTTCCCCTCTTCTCTCTGTAGGTCCTGATGGAATTAGAGTACAGAGCCCTCTTGTCATCTTCCCCTAACATTTCTTCCTCTGTGGGAGTATGGACCAAAGTTCTTTATGAGATGCAGAAGGAGGGAGTTCTGGCTTCTCTAATTGCTTCTCCACTGGACATGGGCAATGACAGGTTGATCCATACCCCCATCCTGTTTATATCTTTCCCTAGCAGGCTAGTGCTCTGGAAGGGTGAGGTTCTGGAACACAGGTTTTTAACTGTCAGTGACAGTCCTCCAGTTCATAGAGTTCTTTAGGACCGCAATTTTGAACCTTCCTTGCTACTTGACATGTAAAATGTCCCTCCAAGAGAATGAACAGGCCTTGGAGAGCAGGTTCTGCCTTGGTCATGCTCTGCCAAGTTTCTCTTTTTTCTTAGTTCCTTCTCACACATTAATAAGACCTGGAATTGGGAGGTAGCAGGAACTGAGTTTGAGCCCCAGTACAATGGACAGTTTTGGTGGAGCTATGCTGTGGTGTCTCTACCTCCATTGTCTCTATCCCCATCTGAAACAGAGAGAATGAAAAAGCAGGATTCACAACACTTGGTTCTGTCACCTGGCTGATGATTATAAGGCCCACCTCCTCTAGTGATGCAGAAGTGTTATGACATTTGCCTCAGTGGCATCATTGTGGCGAGTGAGTGCTGAGACCAAGCAGCTCAGCCTACACATGACATTGTGGGTTAAAACAACTGAACAAAGTATTTCAGTTCTACAATCACAATACTGTCAATTATGTAGTGCAAGTATCACAGTTTGTCCTGATCCTCTTAGGTGAAAATAACACAAACCTCTTTATTTTTCACAACCAAGACATGCAGGTCAAAACTAATAATATCAGTGAAATTTTAATCTAGTTGGGTACTTTGGTTTATTTAATTTACTTCAGAAATGAACTCATTATATTCTTGGTATATGCAAATGGTTCACCTGTCATAGGCCTTCTCTCATTTTCTGTTTCATGTTCTTTTTGTTTCCATCCCACCTCCTATCCTATAGTCACTATGTCTTGAGTTTAAAAGATGTACTTTTATTACAACTTTCACATTCTATGCCTCTTAAAAATACAGAGGCTCCAAATATCACCGTTTCATGGAGTTTAATATAATTTGTTTATATGATCTAATGCATTGAATATAATTTACAGTGTTTAATTAATTTAATATTAGTGCTTCATAAAATTTCCACTAGAGTCTAGAGAGGGAAATCAAGGCACAACCACCTCCTGATATATTTCTCTACCATTCTTTCCTAGACCATCTGTTCAGGAAATATAAGCTTTCCTATTCGTAATTCTGTCTTCTGTAAACATCCCTTCAGGAAACTTCTCTGCACCTGTGGTTCATGGCACCTTTAGATGCTTTTAAAGATGGTTCTGGCACTGGGGGTGGTGCTGAAAGAAGTTGCTGTGATTCTACTTAGAACTTTTCCCTCCTAAACAAACTCTTTCTTTGCAAGACCATTGTTTCACTAAAGAGGCCTAGAAAACCAACTTCCAGACAAAGCAGATCAATGGCCTTTTTGTTTTAGAAAGTTTCTATGCTTCCCCTCATTGGGCCAAATAAACTTAGTGGCTTAACTTCATTCAGTGAAGAAAATCAGACTGGTGCAGTTTTAATTTTCACAAAAATATTATTTCTATTACATGAACTAATTCCTTAGGCAACTTTTAAAATGGAGGTTCAAGCAGACCTTTTACAGAGGGCATTAAAGAGTGGTATGGGTGCCAAGAAAAAATGTTTCCATGCCACACTTTTGTTTAAGCACCTGATAAATAACTGAAGATGTTAGCATCTGCTTTATTGCAGCCATAACATTGGAGAACATTTCACCATTCACATGGCCACAAGCCAACCAGCGCTAGGCTACTCAGCCCCTGGTCCATACACAGTTTCAGTGACAAGCTTTTACTTCCTGTCACAGTTTAATGTTGTCATATTCTTTCCTGGAACTTCTGCTCTCCTATCTATATAACTCTTTGGTCTCACCCATTGTCCATCATATCAGTGGCTACCTTTTCTCACTTCAAGTTCCTTGCTCATCATGGCCACCATGCCATTATTTTTATAGATCTTATCTTTTCTATTTTATTATCTTGCAAGATTGACCTCTGATGCCCCACCTACTCTTGATCAGCAGAAGAGCCCCTGAATCTGACTAGAAAAGACACCCCATCGTTTGAACTGGTTTTATTTTAAACTCATGACAATAGATCTTAACAGAGCCCCTGTAGATTGTGGTCTTTCTTCCTTATGAAAGGATATTCTCTCTTACTCTCCATGTAGCTAGCTATTCCTTAACAACTTCTCCTCATTCTTCTTCTCCTTCTCCTCCTCCTCCTCCTCCTCCTCCTCTTCCTCCTCCTCCTCCTCCTCCTCCTCCTTTTCCTTCTCCTCCTCCTCCTCTTCATTCTCCTCCTCCTCCTTTTCCTTCTTCTCCTCCTCCTCCTTCTATTGCCTAGCTTTATTTTATTTTATTTTTTATAGGACATAGAGAAATGGAGAGAGGAGGGGAAGACAGAGAGGGGGAGAGAAAGATAGACACCTGCAGACCTTCTTCACACAGCTGTGAAGCGACTCCCCTGCAGGTGGGGCTGACTCCCGCTATTCCTTACCTTTTTTTCTTCACCCAAGTGCCAATTATCTTCCCTCTCAGCTGATGATCTCCCTTATTGAAATAATAAAATGGCCACAGAAGTGTGAAGTAGAACTTGTCAGTACTGAACTCAGACTGATTCTTCCCTCCCTCCATTTCTTTCCCTGGAAGAAGGCTCCTTCATTTATTCTGTCTTGTCTACTAAATAACTCCTTTCAGGATATAAAGGTTACATCAATTTCCTCCTCTTCCTCCTCTCCCTCATCTTCCCTCTCCTCCTCTTCCTCTTCCTTATCCTCCTCCTCCTCCTCCTCCTTCTTCTTCTTCTTCCTTTCTCTCTCTCTCTTTCCACTAGGGTATCATTGGAAATTCATATCTGCATGATGACTCCACTGTTCCCCACAGCCATTGTTTCCCTTATTTTTTTGGACAGAGACAGAAAAACAAGAGAGAGAGGAGGCCAGGTGGTGGCACACGTGGTTGAGTGCACACAATACAATGCTCAAGGACCTGAGTTCAAGTCCCCCTGGTCCCCACCTATGGGGGAAGGTTCACAAGTGGTGAAGCAAGGATGCAGGTGTCTCTCTGTATCTCTTTATATCTCCCTCTTCCTTCTTAATATCTCTCTGTATCTATCTAATAAATAAAAAAATACAACATAAAAACGAGAGGAGAGAGAGATACTTCACCACTTATGAAGCTTCCCTCTAGCAAGTGGGGACCAGGGCCTTGACCTCAGGTCTAGGTGCATAATAATGCATGTGCTCTCCCCAAGAAGGCCCCATATCTGGAGTACTTTTTCAGCTGTAGCTTCAATTTCTGCTTCTTTTCAGGTTAACCCTCCCCCTGCTCCCATCACAGTTTATTTGCTGCCTTCCTTCCCTCATTCCTGCTTCACTTTAGCTCATTATGATTTCTCTCCACTGCCCCCACTTTACTAAAGCTGGTAAAAAATATTCTCTATCTTGGCCAATCTAGTGGTCACTCTTCGCCCTCCTATTTGATTTGACAGAACTCATTCCCTTTTTCTGTTAGCACCCTCTCCTGGCTTCCAGGATATAGGGCCTCTTTCCTTATAGACCTCATTGTTCTCTTTGGTTGATTCTGGTTCTCCCTCTTGGAAGTGTTGAGCTTCCTTGGGCTTCAATCTTGGGCTTTTTCATCACATTCTGCACCTTAGCCAGTCCTCCAGCTTCAATTACAGATTCACACTCGCTTGCTTGGACTCCAGGCTCATATATGTGACCCCTCCCTTTGGCATGTCTACTTGCATTTCTACCAGGAATCTTAAAAGTACACATCCCAACACATACCCACCCCCAGGCATCCAGAACAGCTTCTTCCCAGTCCATCCATTGACTAGAAGGACATTCTCACTCAACAGGTGGCTCAGGGATCATCTGATCCCCTAGATTGTCCCTCAGCTCTAACTCAGTCATGGGTCCTGAATTTTCCCTTCTTAGCATGCTGAATCAAAGTGTCATCACCTCTCATCTGGAAAAACACAAAATCTCATGCTTTCATTTCTGCTCCACTGATGTTTATTTTTCCATGAGATAATCATATTGATTCAGATTGGTTATGATGTGCATGAGAAAAGTAAAGAGGCCAGAATACCACTCAACCAATTTATGTGGTTCCAGGTATTGAACCAAGGACCTTCCTCATAGGAGGTATACACTCTACCACAAAGCCACCTCCCTGCACCCCCCCCATATTGTTCATATTAACATCACATACCTAGTTCTGGAAGCTTCCAGATGCTTCCAACTCCCTAGTTCTCTTCCCCGTCTCTGTCCTTTCTACTCCTTTGTAGAGAAATTCCTTGTCAGTATCCCAGAAAGTGACTGGGGGAGTTAGCATGACTAATGATGTCTGTATTCTACTCTCTAGCAAAATAAATAGTTGGCTCCTCATGGATTCTAGGAGTTCAATCAGTGAGGAGGGAATTCCTTTCCTCCTTTGGTGTCTATAGTCTTCTAGTTTCCAATACTGGATATTTCTTCAATTTTGTCTTTCCTACTTCTATTTTTTTAAATAAATAAGTCATGTAAGCAATTCTTTCTCTATCTCAGTTGTCCATTTATTCTTCCTTATTTGTTTGCCACCAGGGTTATCTGGGGCTCCGTGCCTGCATGACTTCTTCACTCCTGGCAGCCATTTTTTTCTTTTAGATGGAAGGTGAGATGCAGATAGATAAAGAGAAGGAGATATCCAGAAAGAGAAAGGGAGATACCATCATACTAGTCTACAACTCATAAAGTTTAACCTCTCCCCCAAGGCACTCCCATGTGTGACCAGGGTCTTGAACCCCAGTCCTTGTGCATGGTAATATGTGCACTCACCAGATGAGCCAGCTGTTGGTTCCCAAACATTCATTCCTCCCTTCTTCCCTCCCTTCCTCCCTTCCTCCCTTCCTTCCTGCCTTCCTCCCTCCCTTCCTTCCTTCCTTCTTTCCTTCCTCCCTTCCTTCCTTCCTTCCTTCCTTCCTTCCTTCCTTCCTTCCTTCCTTCCTTCCTTCCTTCCTTCCTTCCTTCCCTCCTTTGTCTTCCAGAGTAATCACTGGGGCTTGGTGCCAACATTACTAATCCACTGCTCCTGGTGGCCATTTTTTCCATTTTTATTGGGTAGGATAGAGAAAAATTGAGAGAGGAGGGAGAGGTAAAGAGGGAGAGAGAAATATAGACACCTGCAGACCTCCTTCGCTGCTCGTGAAGTGTTCCCTCTGCAGGTGGGGAGCCAGGGACTTGAACCCAGATCTTTACATAGGTCCTTGCACTTAGTACTATGTGCACTTACCTGGATGTGCCACTGCCTACACCCCAACCATTCATTTCTTAAAATAGTATCTGGCTTTATTTAATGGATATAGCACCATTGCTTTACATTTTTATTTTTCCAGTAGATGAATATAACTGATAGGCATAGTCTCAAAATGATAAAATGTAGCCATATTATTGCATAATAAGATTTTTATCCTTATCTCAAGAATGTGCATGTTATTTGATATGATTTATGTTCTTTGAATTATTCCACACACCCCATCAGAATGACCCATGGCATCCTAACTGAGACTGCTGGATGGAGCTGATATCTGATGGGCTCTGCTGTATGTCATAAGATGGAGTCAAACAGTTAGCTGCGTGACTCCCACATAGCAATCCGTGTAGGCTCTGGGGTCTGTTTGCTTAGAAAACCATATTAAGTGTGTCTGCCAGTTGCCTAGGTTGCAAGTGAGAAAAGCAGGCTGCCAGGGTGGGATGGCAGGGGAGGTCCTCACAAAGAGCTTCTGGATTCTTCTCTGAATATTCTTGACTTTGTTACTTTTCCTCAGATTCCTACTCTCCTGGCATCCTTGGGTTCACAGCTGTCTGGCCCACTTCCTCTGGCAACTGAGTTTCCTAGTAAGCAGTGAGCACATATTTGATTTCTATTTAAAAAAAATAAAAATATTGCAGATGAAGAGTTGGGGGGTCTTCCATTTTGTAGATAGCTAGTAGGCATATTTTAGTTATATTTCAAAGGGCCTGTGGCTATACTAGTTTTTTTTTTTCTTTTTAGCCCTGAGCCTGAAATCTGATAATACAGGTGGATCCAAGTTATTATCTGGGGAGATGATGTCATGGCTGGAAAAAGGGCCAGAAAGCTGGATCACGGAAGAGAGTAACTCCCTAATATGGGAAATGCGTATAAATATTGTTGACCGTAAACCCCATCGATTTGATGTCATCTGTACTATTCCAGCCTTTAGGTCCATGATTGTTCAACAATTTGTTTGGCTTTGTATGTTAACTCTCTTTTCAGCCACCAGGTTCCAGATGCTAGCATGATGTCGACCAGACTTCCCTGGACTGAAGACCCCACCAATGCATCCTGGAGCTCTGCTTCCCCAGAGCCCCACCCCACTAGGGAAAGAGAGAGACAGGCTGGGAGTATGGATCAACCTGTCAACGCCCATGTTCAGCAGGAAAGCAATTAAAGAAGCCAGACCTTCAACCTTCTGCATGCCACAATGACCTTGGGTCCATACCCCCAGAGGGATAAAGAATAGGAAAGCTATCGGGGGAGGGGATGGGATACAGAGTTCTGGTGGTGGGAATTGTGTGGCCCTCTTTATCCTATGGTTTAGTCAATGTTTCCTTTTTATAAATAAAAAATTTAAAAAATATTTAATTTGATTTAGTTATTGGATAGATGATAGAGAGAAATTGAAGGGGAAGGGGGAGATGCACAGAGAGAGAGAGAGACAAAGAGAGACCTGTAGCCCTGCTTCACTGCTCACAAAGCTTTACCCCTGCAGGTGGGGACCAGGGCTTGTACCTGAGCCACTGCACATTGTAATATGTGCACTCAACCAGGTGTGCCACTGCCTGTCCCTGTGAGCAATTATTCATAGCAGTTATGTAAATAAAGTCAAGATTTTCTTCTTTACTTAGAGGTTTTTCAGAAACTTTGGCATAATAATGCATCCTTTGGTCTTTTGGAAAGGGAGTTTAGTAGGCAGAAGTTGCCAAAATGTCATAGATCGTTACACAAAGATAGAAAACTAGATTTATTTAATTGTACTTGGAGAAAATAACACTGTCAAAAATACAATATTCTCCTTGTTTAAAATATGAAGAGATCAAATCCATTAACCTGTGCCATCAACATTTGCATTCTTTATTTTTTTAGAGAGAAGAAGACTGGAAGAAAGAGAGAAATCCAGTAATAGAGACACCACAGCACTGCTCCACTATCCAGAGGGCTTCCCCAGTGCTGTTCAGTGATCCCATGTGGTGTCAAGGCTATAAATTGGCACCTCATCCACTTTAGCCAGTGAACTATTTCCTGGGCTTTAGATCACAGAACTTTTTTTCTCAGTAGAAACTAGAATTCTGGTGGAAAACATAAAATAATATATATAGTTGTTGATATAAAAGACTGTTCACCTGAAACCTATATATATTGTAAACCAATACTACTTAATTTAAAAAGATCTTGTTTAAACACTTGGCAGTATTTCTTCCTGCTTCCTTTTTTGTTTCCTCAACCTTTTATCTTCTTTTACTTTTTAAAATTACAAAATTAGGAGACACTCATATAAATCTAATTTTAAAATCTACATTAACTGTAGAAGCACACATATAAATAAATTTACATTTCAGATTAGCTACAGTTTTGAAATATTTTATTCCAATTTTAATACTCATAGTTTACATTTTATGACAACAACCTCACATCCTGCTCAGAGAAGGAAAACATTTTTAAACTAACATATGCTTCATAAATAAGCCATCTATAATTGGTAATAACCATTTCCCCTTCCTGTAGTTAGAATTTAAATTTCATTTCTTAGATTCATTAGCTTCCTTATTGTAATTCTCATTATTTATTTATTAATGAGAGAGGGAGAGGGAGGGAAAGAAAGAGAGAGAGGAAGGGGGAGAGAGAGGGAGGGGGGAGGGAGAGAAAGAGAGAGAGAGAGAACAAGAACCAGATTATTACTCTGGTATATATGGTGCCAGGGATCAAACTCAGGAGGGACCTCTTGCTTGTGAGTCCAGCACTTAATTCTCATTTTTCTTTTCACCAATCACTTGTGCTCTGTCCAAGCTGCCTCACATCCTTCTACTGCCTCTCTCCTCGTCATATGGACTTTTGCTTATAATGATTTGTATTAGGAAAAAACATTCTTGAAGAATTGCTCTCTGGCCATGAGATTCACATTGATAGTTCCCATAGAACCAGAAGGACTTGGCACTCATATCCCTCTAGGTGGGCTAGTGAGTCTGTGTTACTCCATTGTCTCCAGGTGAACAGGCTCTGGTGAGTAATTTGTGTGCAGGGCTTCCTGTTCCAGCCACTTGAGGCTGGTAATGGAAGCCAGGCTGGGACTTCACATGAAATCCTGCCTTTGTGTGGCTTCTCCATGTATTAGTTCTGCTTTCCTCATTCCCTTCTTGGCCAATACTGGGAAATCTTCCCTAACAAATAGCTGCACAGGTTGTCTCTCAACATTTGTGCCTAATGAACTTGATCCAAGACACTATATGTATAAGTTTGAACCTTTATGCACACACATACATACATGAACCTTTCCAACACTGTAAGAAAAGGGCAGATTATTAACTTTTAAAATTAATTAGAGCATAAAGGCAGAACCTATTCATATGGTAAATAATAAGAAGTCTTTATTGGGAGAAGCAAGCATCCTTGAATGCTAGTGAGAAGGACATGGTATCTAGGAAGAGGGGGAGGCAGAGACAGGCTTTGGCATGGAATGGCTCTTAGTGTGACTTCTGACTTCACCTTCATTAGATGAATACCAGCATGCACAAAACCTTATTTTAAAAAATAAATAAATACTTATTTATTTATTATTGGGTAGAAACAGATCTCTCTGATTGAGAGGGGGCAAGATAGAGACATCTGCAGCCCTGCTTGATCATTCATGAAGTTTTCTTTTTTTTTTTTTTAATTTTTTATTTAAGAAAGGATTAATGAACAGAAACATAAGGTAGGAGGGGTACAACTCCACACAATTCCCACCACCCAATCTCCATAACCCACCCCCTCCCATGATAGCTTTCCCATTCTCTAGCCCTCTGGGAGCATGGACCCAGGGTCGTTGAGGGTTGCAGAAAGTAGAAGGTCTGGCTTCTGTAATTGCTTCCCCGCTCAACATGGGCGTTGACTGGTCGGTCCATACTCCCAGTCTGCCTCTCTCTTTCCCTAGTAAGGTGTGTCTCTGGGGAAGCTGAGCTCCAGGACACATTGGTGGGGTCTTCAATCAGGGAAGCATGGCCAGCATCCTGGTGGCATCTGGAACCTGGTGATTGAAAAGAGAGTTAACATACGAAGCCAAACAATTTTTTGAGCAATCATGGATCCCAAGCTTGGAATAGTGGAGAGGAAGTGTTAGGGAGGTACTCACTGCAAACTCTAGTGTACTTCTGCTTTCAGGTATATATTTTGCAGTAGTTTATGGATACGTGTGCACATAAGCTCTCTCTCACAGAAACTGGTGTATATCTAGGTTATGGGACTTTGTTAGAAAGTGAACTACCTGAGATGAAATTAGAGTGTACTATAAAAGGAAAGGTCTCACCCGAGTAATGAAGCTGAAGGGTTGTCATTCCACACGTGAAGTCTCTGGACACAGTCTGAGGTGAAGCATGTTGAGGTGGCAATCGTTGCGTTGGTTAGGTTGTGATCGGCGGATGCAATATTATTTGGTTTGGATTGGGAGACACATCGGGGAAAGTGGGCCCTATCCAAGGGTTCCAGGACTGGGGGAAGTAGGGGCTCTATAGTGGAGATGTGAGGTTCCTGCTGTCTTAGGGTTCAAACAGACAATCGATAGTTAATGTTATCATCACATTATTTGTTAATTGGGTTAACTTTGAAAAGTCCTTTTGTTATGGTTTGCTGTACAGTATCCAGTATCTTGTATATAGCTGTGCTATTGGATGCTTCTAATCTACTTGGTCTAGGCTTTTGAGAGAGTCCGCATATCAAATACACAGCCTATGTATTAAAAAGATTCAGTTTGTGTTTTGAGAAACTTTGAGACATACAATTGATTTTCCCCCTTTCCTATTAATTAACTACTGATTTATATGTCTACATTTTGCTAGGAGTGTACATAAACACCATTCCCACCACCAAAGGACTGTGACCCATCCCTCCCGCCCACTCCCACCCCCTGCTGGCCCAGGAAGCTGCATGTCTACCCCTCACCACTGGGTTTTTACTTTGGTGCCCTACTTACAATTTGATCAGGTCCTGCTTTTAGTTTCCCTTTCAGATCTTCTTAATCAACTTCTGTTGATGAGTGGGATCATCCCATACTCATCTTTATCTTTCTGACTTAGTTCACTTAACATAATTCCTTCTAGCTCTGTCCCAGATGGGTCAGAGAAGGTGGGTTCATTGTTTTTGATAGCTGCATAGTATTCCATTGTGTATATATACCACAGCTTTCTCAGCCACTCATCTGTTGTTGCGCACCTGGGTTGCTTCCAGGTTTTAGCTATTATGAATTGTGCTGCTATGAACATAGGAGTACACACCTCTTTTTGGTTGGGTGTTATGGAGTCCTTGGGGTATAACCCCAGGAGAGGAATTACTGGATCATATGGAAGGTCTATGTCTAGCCTTCTGAGAGTTTTCCAGACTGCTCTCCACAGAGGCTGTACCAATTTACATTGCCACCAGCAGTTTAAAAGGGTTCCTCTGTCCCCACATCCTCTCCAGCATTTGTTGCTGCTGTCCTTTTTGATGTATGCCATTCTTACAGGAGTGAGGTGGTATCTTAGTGTTGTCTTAATTTGCATTTCTCTGACAATCAGTGACCTAGAGCAATTTTTCATATGTTTGTTAGCCTTTTGGATCTCCTCTGAGGTGAATGTTTTGTTCATATCCTCTGCCCATTTTTGGATGGGGTCATTTGCTTTTTTGGTGCTAAGTTTGCTGAGCTCTTTATATATTTTGGTGATTAGTTTCTTGTCTGATGTCTGGCATGTGAAGATCTTCTCCCATTCTGTGAGGGGTCTCTCTGTTTGTTTAATAGTTTCTTTGGATGTGAAGAAGCTTTTCAATTTGATGTAGTCCCATTGGTTTGTTTCTGCTTTAGTCTTCCTTGCAATTGGGTTTGTTTCATCAAAGATGTCCTTGAGGTGTAGGTGGGAAAGTGTTTTACCAATGTTTTCCTCTAAGTATTTGATTGTTTCTGGTCTGACATCTAGGTCTTTGATCCATTTGGAGTTGATTTTTGTTTCTGGTGAGATAAAGTGGTTCAGTTTCATTCTTCTGCATGTTTCAACCCAGTTTTCCCAGCACCATTTATTGAAGAGAGCCTCCTTTTTCCATTTAAACCTTTGGGCCCCCTTATCAAAGATTAGATGCCCATAGGTGTTGGGATTTACTTCTGGGCTTTCAATTCTGTTCTGCTGGTCTGTGTGCCTATTTTTGTTCCAGTACCATGCTGTTTTGATGATGATGGCTTTATAATATAGTTTAAGGTCTGGGAGTGTGATTCCTCCATTTCTGTTTCTTTTCCTTAAGATAGTTTTGGCAATTCTAGGTGTTTTCAGGTTCCAGATAAATGATTGTAGTGTTTGTTCTATTCTCTTAAAGAAGCTTGGCGGAACTTTGATGGGTATTGCATTAAATTTGTATATGGCTCTGGGGAGAATATTCATTTTGATGATATTTATTCTTCCAATCCATGAGCATGGGATATCTTTCCATTTCTTGGTATCAGTTTCTATTTCCTTGAGTAGCGACTCATAGTTTTCAGCATACAAGTCTTTCACTTCTTTGGTCAACTTTATTCCTAGGTATTTGATTGATTTTGCTGAAACAGTAAATGGGAGTGATTTCTGGATGTCTTCTTCTTCAGATTTAGTGTTTGCATAAAGAAATGCCACTGATTTTTGTACATTGATTTTGTAGCCTGATACCTTGCTATATTGCCTAATAACTTCCAGTAATTTTCTACTGGATTCTTTAGGTCTTTCTATGTATACTATCATATCATCTGCAAATAGTGAGAGCTTGACTTCTTCCCTTCCAATCTGTATTCCTTTGATTTCTTTCTCTTGCCTGATTGCTATGGCAAGAACTTCCAATACTATGTTGAAGAGTAACGGTGACAGTGGACAGCCCTGTCTAGTCCCCGATCTGAGGGGGAATGCTTTCAGCTTCTGTCCATTGAGTATGATGTTGGCTGTAGGTTTCATATATATAGACTCCACTGTCTTGATGAATTTCCCATCTATTCCCATTTTTTCTAGAGTTTTGAGCATGAATGGGTGTTGGATTTTGTCAAAGGCTTTCTCTGCATCTATTGAGATAATCATGTGGTTTTTGGCTTTGCTTTTATTGATGTGGTGAATGACATTGATTGACTTACGGATGTTGAACCAGCCTTGCATTCCTGGGATGAATCCCACTTGGTCATGATGAACAATCTTTTTGATGTGTTGCTATATCCGGTTGGACAATATCTTGTTTAACATTTTGGCATCTATGTTCATCAGAGATATTGGTCTGTAGTTTTCCTTTTTTGTTCTGTCCCTATCAGCTTTTGGTATCAGAGTGATGTTGGCTTCATAGAAGGTGGAAGGGAGTATTCCTGTTTCTTCAATCTTATGGAATAGCTTAAGAAGTATGGGTATTAACTGTTTCCTGATAGTTTTGTAGAATTCGTTTGTGAAGCCATCTGGTCCAGGACTTTTGTTGTTGGGGAGTTTATGAAGTTTTCTTTCTGCAGCTGGGGACCAAAGGCTTGAACCCTGATCCTTGTGCACTGTAATGTGTGCCCTCAACCAGGTGCGCCACTATCTAACCTGTTTTTATTTTATTTTTATTTTTTTTATATTTGTTTATTTATTTTTCCTTTTGTTGCCTTTTTATTGTTTTTTATTGTTGTTGTAGTTATTGTTGTTATTGATGTTATCATTGTTGGATAAGACAGAGAGAAATGGAGAGAGGAGAGGAAGACAGAGAGGGTGAGAGAAAGACAGACACCTGCTGACCTGCTTCACTGCCTGTGAAGTGACTCCCCTGCAAGTGGGGAGCCAGGGGCTCAAACCGGGATCCTCACGCGGGTCTTTGTGCTTTGCACCATGTGTACTTAATCCACTGTGCTACTGCCCGACTCCCTACCCCTGTTTTTTTAATTAGTGATTTAATAATGATTTACAAAATTATGGGGTAGCAGATATAAAATTCCACACCGTTCCTACCACCAGAATTCTGTATCCCCAATCCCTCCATTGGAAAATGCAGTCATTTTTCCAAGGTCACAGATGTGGGTTGGCTGTTATTTCTATGTCACTCTCTATATATGAGTATGAGTATGTGTATATGTATGTGTATGTGTATGTGTATGTATGCTCAGTTTTTTCCCATGATCCTGCCTTCTATTCTTTTCTAAATCATACCTACACCTATTACTACTTCTGAATGTCCTTTTATTCTGTCTTCTCTTTCTCTGGGTCCTGATGGAATTGGAGTTCAGAGCCTTCTGGTCATCTTCTCCTAACATTTCTCCCCCTTTGAGAGTATGGACCATATTTCTTTATGAGTTGCAGAAGGCGAGAGTTCTGACTTCTGTAATTGCTACTCTGTTGTATAGAGGTGTTGACAGGTCAATCCATATCCCTAGTCTGTTTTTATCTTTCCCTAGTGTTGTAGGGCTCTGGATAGGTGAGGTTCCAAGACACATTGGTGAGGTTGTCTTCCCAGAGAGGTCAAGATAGAATCATAGTAGCATCTGTAATTTGGTGGCTGAAAGGTGGTAAGTTATAAAGCAGGACAAAGTACTAATAAACTGGAACCAAAAGGTAGGAATAGAGCAGATAAGATTAGGAATGCTGGGGTGGAAAGAAGTTAAGAAATCTATTATAGGTATGTTTCTAGGGGCCCATGATTTTAGTAATTTTTGCACAATTTTGCTAGCTAACATGCAGGTGGACTAAAAATTGTATAGGAAGATGGTGTCAGAAATGAAAATAGAACTAGAAAAGTGAATTAGTAGTTTCCAAACTTGAAGAAAGTATATGAATACAACTAACTATTTAGCCCATCAATCTGACCCAGGGCACATATATATTCATATTTAGCACAGGAGACTGTAACCTCTGAGTCACTGTCAGTCTGAATTCACAGTCCATGCTCAAAACCGGGAACATTCTAGGTTACAGTCATTTCAGTACTAGTCTTACTCGAGTGATAGCATAGGATGACCCAACCTCCCTTTGGAGAGTGAGGCAGTCCTTATCATTGCTACTTTGTAGTGAGAGTAAGTCTTATGATGAAGTTCCTATGTTTTCTATCTCTAAAAGGGGAACCAGGGTAGGGGAGACAGTATAATGGTTATGCAAAAAGAGTATCATGACTGAGTCTTTGAGGTCCCAAATTTAATCCCCAGCACCACCACTTACCAGAGTTGAACAATGATCTAGTCTTTATCATTATATCATTCTTTCTGAACTTCTATTTCATATATAAATAAAAAAAAGTTTAAAATTAAAACACACTGGGAAACAGAATAATTATCCTTTAGGGTCACTGAGATGATGAAAAGGTGTCACGTGAAAGACAACTGCCTCAGCAAGATGTTCATTCTCCAAATTAAGCCTACATACTCTGAACATATGCTCACATTTTAGTCAAAGAAGAAAAAATATTCTTAAATACAAAGAAGGAGGATCTTAGGGAAGATGGGAGTCATAGAACTAGAAAATCATCAGTAAGATATATAAACAGAAAAAAAAAAACAGAATAAAGATAGAGAAACAGTCGAGAAGAGACAAAGGATAAAATGAAGCCCTTCAACTACAGATTTCTTTCAGTTGCTGATTGAAGGGGGCAGGGATAAAATCAGAAGAGAAAACCTGTTTGTCTGGTTACTGTTGAATTCCCAATATTTTTTATTTTTATTTATTTATTTTAAAAAGTTATTTATTTTCCCTTTTGTTGACCTTTTTATTGTTGTAGTTATTGATGTCATTGTTGTTGGATAGGACAGAGAGAAATGGAGAGGGGGGAAGGAAGAGAGGGGAGAGAAAGCCCCGCAGACCTGCTTTACCACCTGTGAAACAACTCCCCTGCAGGTGTGGAGCTGGGGGCTCGAACCAGGATCCTACACCCTGGTCCTTGTGCTTTGTGCCAAGTGCGCTTAACCCACTGTACTACTGTCCGACTCCTGAATTCCCAGTATTAAGCACAAAAGCTGTCACAGATAAGGATCTGCTTAGACAGAATCCACATGTGAAATGTTTGTAGTGTGTGGACTATATTTGATGCTCAAATTAACCTCAGAGTAAACCAAAGATAGCTTGAATTCTATTTGTGGATTTGGTCATTTACAAAACAACAACAGAACTTTCAGGGCTTTTATAATGTCTGACTAATGAAGCTTTTGATCATCAGTTTGGTTAGATGTCTGGGCTATGAAACCCTTTTCAGATCCTTTTAGTCAGTATCAGGAACCTTGAACTGGCTATTCTCTCACCCAGGCCTATTTACTTTTATTAGTTAAAAATACATATACAGGGATCGGGTGTGGTTAAGTGCGCATAATACTAAGTGCAAGGATCCATGTGAGTCCCTGGCTCCCACCTGAAGGGAGGATGCTTCACAAGTAGTGAAGCATGTCTGCAGGTGTCTGTCTTTCTCTCTCCTTGTCTATCTCCCCTTCCCTCTCAATTTCTCTCTATCCTACCCAGAAAAAAAATGGCTGCCAGGGGTTGCAGATTTGTAACACTAGCAATGAGTCCCAGCAATACCCTGGAGGCAATATATATATATATATATGTGTGTGTGTGTGTGTGTGTGTGCGCGCGCATGTGCACATACATTAATACACACACACACACACACACACACACACACACACACACACACACACACACACAAATGTATATTTGAGAAAATGGGAAAGAGAGAGATATAGAGAGAGACCAGAGCATTTGGTCAGCTCTAGTTTATGCTGATGCCGGGGATTGAACCTGTGGCCTCTGAGTATTCAGGCATGTGAATTGGTGCTCTAGAAGGTTGAGTTATCTCTTAGCCCCAGGCCTATTTCTGTCCGAACACACTATTAGCTAAGAAAGAAACTGTCTTTGGGAGTTCAGTTGAAATTTCTTAAACAAGAGAATGCCTGTTTGTTCAAATCACTTTGATGAAAAAGGTGCCCAAGATAAAAGAAATGTTGCCAAAGAAGTCAGCAAAAGAGTCAGGCTTGCTCATTTACAGCTGAAGTGATTATTGAGCAGGATAATGGGGATTATCACTGAAAAACTCAGCAGTTCCAGAGAGAAGCTGTGAAATTATAACTATAGATGGAAGTCATGCAAGAACCACTCTGGGAATACTTTAACTATGGGGGTAGAGTAAAGTGATGGTGAATTAAATTATGGATTCAGTAGAAAGCTATTGATAACTCTACCACTCTTTGCTCCAAGTGAAACAGGATCATTTAAGGAAGATAGAGGGTTTTGGAAAAAAAATACCATAAAAAGATATTGTTCAAAACAGAGATATTAGAAAGTGATTATGACCTAGTCTTTGTCCTTATCTTTTCTTTTGATTTATGAACATCTGGTAATGTTCTTCCACTGTTTGGCTATTTGGTATTTTTAGAAAAAGCATGTGTTATATGTCCACTCCAAAAGAAATGTTAATTACATGACTATATAAAGGAAAACAGTAAAGAGGTAAATTTAGCATATTTTTGTGGAAAAATTTCACAGAGACAGTAGGACAACTTACCTAGTGATATACCCCCCTTGTATGATTCTATACTTCTGCTGGGACATGGTTCCTTGAATCCTTGCTAGTTGAAATAAACATCAAGAGAATTGCCACAAATCCATCTGGGACCATTCTGCCCAGTGTGAACTTTGAGAAGGAAGAAAATTATCAGTAATTTAGAAAGACAAATCAAGAGTTAGGAGGAATGGAAATGGTAATGAGTCATATTTTAGTACAAATAATTTCAGAACTAATTAAGATAAAGGTAAAAAAAAGTAAATATAAGGCACCATGTGAAATAATATAAGCTGGGTCAGTTGAGGGGAAATAAGTTACTTAAAGTTTTCCTAGTGAATAAGTTCATTTAAAATAAAGGAAAAGTGTCTGTGTCTTGTTAATTCTTTTTTTTTTGTCTTTCTTTTTTTTTTAATTTAAGAAAGGAGACATTAACAAAATCATAGGATGGGGGAGTACAACTCCAACTCCACACAGTTCCCACCACCCAATCTCCATATCCCATCCCCTCCCCAATAGCTTTCCCATTCTCTATCCCTCTGGGAGCATGGGCCCAGGGTCGTTGTGAGTTGCAGAAGGTGGAAGGTCTGGCTTCTGTAATTGCTTCCCCGCTGAACATGGGATTGACTGGTCGATCCATACTCCTAGTCTGCCTCTCTCTTTCCCTAGTAGGGTGAGGGCATCCTGATGGCATCTGGAACCTGGTGGCTGAAAAGAGAGTTAACATAACATAAAAAAAAAAAAAGAGAGTTAACATATGAAGCCAAACAAATTGTTGAGCAATCATTGACCCAAAGGTTGGAATAGTGGAGATGAAGTGTTGGGGGGTACTCACTGCAAACTCTAGTGTACTACAGCTTTCAGGTATATATTTGCCCTAGTTTATGGATATGTGTGAACATATGCTCTATCTCCTGGAACCTCGTCTATATCTAGGTTTTGGGACTTTGTTAGGAAGTGTACCACCTGGGATGGAAATAGAGAATACTATGAAAGGAAAGGTCTCACCCGAGTAATGAAGCTGAAGGGTTGTCGTTCCACACCTGAAGTCTCTGGACACAGTCTGAAGTGATGCATGCTGGGGTGGCACTCGTTGCTTGATTAGGTTGTGATCAGTTGATGGAATATTATTTGATAAGAATTGGGAGAATCATACGGGAAAGTGGTCCTTACCCTAGGATACCAGGACTGGGGGAAGTTTAGGCTCTATAGTAGAAATGTGAGGTTCCTGCTGTTTTAGGGTTCAAGCAGACATTGGATAGTTATAGTTATCATCACATTATTTGATAATTGGGTTAACTTTGAAAAGTCCCTTTGTTAGACATACAATCAATTTTTCCCCCTCTCATATTAAATAAATAGTGATTTATATGACTACAATTTAATAGGTGTGTACATAAACACCATTCCCATTACCAAAAGATTGTGTCCCATCCCACCCCCCCAACCGCCAGCCCCCACCCCCCCCACCAGCCCAGGAAGCCGAATGTCCACTCTCCCTCACCACAGGGTTTTTACTTTGATGCCCTACTTTCAATTTAGTCAGATCCTGCTTTTAGTTTCCCTTTCTGATCTTCTTTCTCAATTTCTGTTGATGAGTGGGATCATCCCATACTCATCTTTATCTTTCTGACTTAGCTCACTTAACATAATTCCTCCTAGCTCTTACCAAGATGGGTCAGAGAAGTTGAGTTCATTGTTCTTAGTAGCTGCATAGTATTCCATTGTGTATATATACCACAGCTTTCTCAGCCACTCATCTGTTGTTGGGCACCTGGGTTGCTTCCAGGTTTTAGCTATTATGAATTGTGCTGCTATGAACATAGGAATACACACCTCTTTTTGGTTGGGTGTTATGGAGTCCTTGGGGTATATCCCCAGGAGAAGAATTACTGGATCATATGGAAGGTCCATGTCTAGCCTTGTGAGAGTTCTCCAGACTTCCCTCCACAGAGGCTGTACCAATTTACATTCCCACCAGCAGTTTAAAAGGGTTCCTCTGTCCCCACAGCCTCTTCAGCATTTGTTGCTGCTGTCCTTTTTGATGTATGCCATTGTTACAGGAGTGAGGTGGTATCTCAATGTTGTCTTAATTTGCATTTCTCTGACCATCAGCGACCTGGAGCACTTTTTCATATGTTTGTTAGCCTTTTGGATCTCCTCTGGAGTGAATGTTCTGTTCATATCCTCTGCCCATTTATGGATAGGGGTCATTTGCTTTTTTGGTGCTATGTTTGTTGAGCTCTTTGTATATTTTGGTGATTAGTCTCTTCTCTGATGTATGGCAGGTAAAGATCTTCTCCCATTCTGTGAGGGGTCTCTTTGTTTGTGTGATAGTTTTTTTGGCTGTGCAAAAGATTTTCAATTTGATATAGTCCCATTGGTTTGTTTCTGCTTTAGTCTTCCTTGCAATTGGGTTTGTTTCATCAAAGATGTCCTTGAGGTTTAGGTGGGAAAGGTTTTACTAATGTTTTCCTCTAAGTATTTGATTGTTTCTGGTCTAACATCCAGGCTTTTAATCCATTTGGAGTTGATTTTTGTTTCTGGTGAGATAAAGTGGTTCAGTTTCATTCTTCTGTATGTTTCCACCCAGTTTTCCCAGCACCATTTATTGAAGAGAGCCTCCTTCTTCCATTTAATACTTTGGGCCCCCTTATCAATGATTAGATGTCCACAGGTGTGGGGTGTGTCTTATTAATTCTATAAGAAGGAAGAATTTGTGCTAATATTATAGTAGGAATTTAGTCATTATGCATGTAAATGTGGATATTTTATGCAATCCAATTTCCTTAATTCTGAGTACCTATTTATCTTTAAGAATGAGAATTCCAAACTATAAACCATTGTACGTAATTTGTAAATCAATGAATGTCAGTGTGATCCACTTGTTGGGCTCCAGAACACTGTAAAGATCCTAACGTGAGTCTGAATGCATGTAAAGAAATGACTTAAATGTGAAAACTTTTAGTTTTTTTAAAAGTTGAAATGATTATGCTGTGGAATGAAATAATTCATCTTGCTAGACAGAAAACACACCTTACATGAAATTCTATTTTGAAGAGCATCTGTTTGCATTGTGTACACTTTCCAGAGTAAAACTATTAATCTTGTGCTACTATGAATTTACCTATGTGCTGAAATGGCATTATTGTAAATGCTGTTCATTTTGTAGTTGTACCACAAAAACATTGATTACATATTACAAAAATCAGCCATAAAAACAAATGAAGAAACACGTTTCTGTTAAGATGAAAGAGGCTATAAATGTTTCATTTGACATTAGATTTATGAGCACAGAGTAAACAGAAATTGGGCCATATTTAGCAATTCTTCAGCAAACAGTGCTCAATGTTGAGTGTCTTTGTGATGAAACTAATCCATCTTCTTTTTATTGACCCGTTCACATTTTCTGTCCCTCTAAACTGACCATTGGAAAAAGTACCAAGGGAAGACTTCTCTGTAGGCAGGGCTAAATCAGGATTAAATTTCCATGAGTCAGTAGAAGAATTACAGAAAAGAAAATTACTGTCAGTTTCCTAAATGTTTTTGGAAGACACTCATTAAGGAACTGACTTTTATTCTAAAATTATGACCTATTTTCTGATATGATTTATAAGTTTCAGTTTTATGACATGATGCTGGACATACAAGTTTTTTTCTTATGCTTTAGTGTTTTATTTTTAATTATTAATCTCCTTTATTTAAACAATGCTATTTTATAAAAGTGTTGTCATAGGGGTACAGTTTTGTACCTCACCAAAATAAATGCTAGCACATCTGAGCCATCACCAAGGGGGCATCTTTCTCTACCATGATGAACGGAGTATTTAATCCCTTTTCATCACTCCCTCTAGAATCCTCTCCTCTTATGAAGTTGACCCAGGTTAATAAAAACTCTTCACTCTGTATATTGCCTTGCTTCATTTAAGCCCCACTTATGAATAAGATAATATAGCATTTGTCTAGTTTCTTCTAGCTTAGTTCACTTAGTATGACTTCCTCTAACTCCATCCATGTTGTAGCAAATGACAAGATCTTATCTTTTTTTTACAGTTATAGTTTCTCCATTATGTATATATACCACAATTTTCATCTATCTTTAGACACTTAGTGATCTTCAAATCTGGATTAGAACATAAAGAACAACAGTGAACATAGGCGTGCATTTATCTGTTCAGATGTTTTTTTTTTTTCTTTCTTGGGTGATTAATGGTTTATAGTCAACAGTAAAATACAGTAGTTTGTACATGTGTAAAATTTTTCAGTTTTCCACACAACAATTCGGTCCTCTAGAGGCCCACTTATGCCATCACGTTCCAGGACCGGAACCCTCCTGCACCCTCCACAAACCCAGTTCAAGTTCTGTTTTGTGTTTTCCATTCTGTTCTTATTTTTTCTACTAATGTCTATGAGTAAGAGCACTCTACATTCACCCTTCTCTTTCTGACTTATCTCGCGTCACATAATTCCTTGAAGTCACATCCAAGATGAGGTGAAGAAGGTGAATTCACCATTTTTAATAGCTGAGTCACACACACACACACACACACACACACACACACACACACACACACACACACACACCTCACAACTTAGCCACTCATCTGTTGTTGAACACCTGGCTTGCTTCCAGCCTATCTTCTAAATATTTGCTCTATTTGGAGTTAACTTTTATATAAGATGAATTGTGGTGGTTTAGTTCTTCTGCATTTTCTGCATTATTCATTCATTCATTTGCATTTTCTGCAAAATTTGTATGTCCTGAATTTTTTTTTCCTATAGGGTTATTGCTGGGGCTCCATGCCTGCACTACAAATCCACTGCTTCTGGGGGCTATTTTTTTCCTTTTGTTGCCCTTGTTGTTTATTGTTATTATTATTATTGTTATTGCTGTCGTTCTGTCATTATAGTTGGATAAGACAGAGAGAAATCTAGAGAGGATGGGAAGTCAGAGACGGAGAGAGAAAGATAGACACCTGAAGATCTGCTTCACCGCTTGTGAAGTGATGCCCCCTGCAATTGGGAAGCTGGGGGCTCGAACCGGGATCCTTATGTCAGTCCTTGCACTTTGCGCCATGTGTGCTTAACCCGTTTTACTAATGCCCGCCCCTTAAAAAGCTACTTGTTCATTTTGATAACTCTTTATGTCCACTGTGCTCATTGTAACTAAAAGAGTGATGAAAAATATTGTATTTTGTAACATTGATTTGTGAGTGTGGTCATGTAATTAAAGTATTATGTTCAAAAGAAATAATCAATTCTATTTAAAATATGGGCTTTTAAGAGAAACCTGATGTCTAAATACAGATTTTCCTCTAGCATACTCATATTTTTTTCCAAGTGGGGGGGTTATATACAGAACCACTGTACACATTAGATTCACCACTTGGTTTCCTTTTAGCACTGACCCCTTTCTATAAAATAATTTTCTCCTGGATCACTAAGATATTTTAGGATATTTACTTTAAGTTTTTTCTTGGGGAAGGAATGAATAAATTTCTACCTTTCAAAACATTCCCTTGAGCCAACAAGCAGTAATTTAATTAGAAGTCTGTTCAAAATTAGGTTATTAAAGACAGAAATATATTAACATTTTACCCAATAATATGTCATATTAGTTTTTGCCAAGTCCATTTTTTATACTTTTTTTTTTATTTGGGTAGGAAACCCAATAGAAAAATAGTCAACACTTGACAATGTGGAAATACCAAATTAAAGAAGTACTATGAGTGTATTCATAATTTTCCCCATATAATAGTCAATTTAATATAAATATATGTAAAATGATGTGACTGGTAAAAAAGTACTTAGGTTTTCATTAACATCCATTTGTGACAAAAAACATATAGTTGACACCATATGTGGGTCCTCTAAAACTTTCACTGATCAGTAAAAGCCAGAGGTAGGATACATTGAGCTTTGTGCAGCTGTATTGGATGTACTAAGTAGCCATTACCCTAGGTGTTTGCATCCTCAATCACTCTGGTTACTTAATCTCCTTCCTTGGTATCCCAAGTGTCTTCCAAAGGAACTACATAAAGGATTGACGCTGGCCACAGCTGGGGTTACCAGGAATTTCTATGCCTTTACTAGCTGTTAAATTTTTTAAATAGAACTCACAGTAAAATTCAAATACTTTGGAACCACTGGTATAAAATGAAATAACTGCTATCTTACTTCTTTAAGAACAGGAAAAAAAAAAAAAAAAAGAAAGAAAGCTTTTGGGCTCTGATCCTTGTGATCCCTTAAAAGCCATTCTAAAGACAATTTGGCAACTGTTAGTTTGACAAATATGCAGCCAAGGTTGTTTTTCTCCCTTCCTGGTGAACACAGTATAAAAATCTCCATAAATAAAAACCACAGAGCTTTATGCCTCCTACACCTCCACAGTTACAACATGAGGCAGAGCGGGCAGGTCTGATAAACACAGGCAGCAGGAGAAAGAGAGATAGATACCCTGTGTCTCTTCTGTCATTCCTTTCAAAAATTAATCTTGCATAAGAGAAACATTATCCAGGCAACTGAAGGATTAAAAACAAACAAACAAACAAAACAAAAACCTACACAGACTGCAAAGTGCTGCAGTGTTGACAAAGGGTGTGCTTTAGACCAAACAGAGAAGGGGAAACAGCTAGAGACTTTGAAAACAACACTAAGCTTAGAGTAAAGAAGTTTAAGATCTTGTTTTGGATGTGTCAAGTGCACATTAAAACATAAAATAACACCTCTCTGCTCTATTTTTCTATATCTGTCTTTGAATAAAAGACAGGAGGGCCAGAACAGAGAGGGTCACATGGACTGATCTTTGAGCAGCTACCCCACTAATCTTCAGAAGAGTAAACATTCCCATTTCTGTGGTCAGGTAATTGCAGTGGAACCAGCTCCCTCATCTCCCACTAAGAGGCAGAAACACCTCAAAGTGACACCTAAATCTTTTGAGGTCCTAATAACCAAAATGTGTAATGTTCTTGTATGAATAAGATAGTCACATAGCTCAGGTAAGATAGCTTACTTGGGAGAGTGCCTGATTTGTCATGAGTATAGCCCAGGTTTCTACCCAGGCCCCACTGCATTGGGTAAGACATCTTCCCTTCTGTCTCTCTGTCTTCAGTTTGATCTGGAAAAATTGACCCAGAGCAAGGTAGCCCCTGCAATGACAAAAAATAGTAAATATATTGTTATATGATCTACAAACTTCATTTCTCAGCCTTTGGAGAGAAAGTAAAACTGTCTTATGGTTCAGGAGGTGGCACAGTGGATAAAACATTGGACTCTGAAGCATAAGGTCTTGAGTTCAATCCCAGGCAGAACATGTACCAGAGTGATGTCTGGTTCTGTCCTCTTCATGAATAAATAAGTAAAATCCTTTTGAAAAATAAAACTCGTATCTTTTATTTATTTTTTTCCCAATAGATAGATAGATATAGATTAGGTTGTATTTTTTTTAAATTTCTTTATTGGGGGATTAATGTTTTACAGTCAACAGTAAATATAATAGTTTGTACATGCAAAAAATTTCTCAGTTTTCCACATAACAATACAACCCCCACTAGGTCCTCTGTCATCCTTTTCCAGGACCTGTACTACCCCCCACCACACACACACACACCAGTGTCTTTTACTTTGGTGCAATACACCAACTCCAGTTCAGGTTCTATTTGTGTTTTCTCTTCTGATCTTGTTTTTAAACTTCTGTCTGAGAATGAGATCATCCCATATTCATCCTTCTGTTTCTGACTTATTTCATTTAACATGATTTCTTTTTTTTTTCTTTTTTATTTAAGAAAGGATTAATTAACAAAACCATAGGGTAGGAGGGGTACAACTCCACACAATTCCCACCACCCAATCTCCATTTCCCACCCCCTCCCATGATAGCTTTCCCATTCTCTATCCCTCTGGGAGCTTGGACCCAGGGTCATTGTGGGTTGCAGAAGGTAGAAGGTGTGGCTTCTGTAATTGCTTCCCCGCTGAACATGGGCATTGACTGGTCGGTCCATACTCCCAGTCTGCCTCTCTCTTTCCCTAGTAGGGTGAGTCTCTGGGGAAGTGGAGCTCCAGGGCACATTGGTGGGTTCTTCAGTCCAGGGAAGCCTGGCCGGCATCCTGATGACATCTGGAACCTGGTGATTGAAAAGAGAGTTAACATACGAAGCCAAACAAATTGTTGAGCAATCATGGACCCAAAGCTTGGAATAGTGGAGAGGAAGTGTTAGGGGGGTACTCACTGCAAACTCTAATGTACTTCTGCTTTCAGGTATATATTTTGCAGTAGTTTACGGATACATGTGAACATATCCTCTCTTTCACAGAAACTGGTGTATATCTAGGTTTTGGGACTTTGTTAGAAAGTGAACCACCTGAGATGGAATTAGAGTATACTATGAAAGGAAAGGTCTCACCCAAGTAATGAAGCTGAAGGGTTGTCATTCCACACGTGAAGTCTCTGGACACAGTCTGAAGTGAAGCATGTTGAGGTGGCAATCGTTGTGTTGGTTAGGTTGTGATTGGCAGAAGCAATATTATTTGATATGGATTGGGAGAGGCATATGGGAAAGTGGGCCCTATCCAATGGTTCCAGGACTGGGGGAAGTAGAGGCTCTATAGTGGAAATGTGAGGTTCCTGCTGTCTTAGGGTTCAAAAAGACAATCAATAGTTAATGTTATCACATTAATTGGTAATTGGGTTAACTTTGAAAAGTTCTTTTGTTAGGGTTTGCTGTACAATACCCAGTATCTTGTATATAGCTGTGATATTTGGTTGGTTCTGATCTACTTGGTCTAGGCTTTTGAGAGAGTCTGCATATCAATTACACAGCCTATATATTAAAAAGATTCAGTTTGTGTTTTGAAAAACTTCGAGACAATTAATTTCCCCCCCTCATATTAATTAACTAGTGATTTATATGACTACATTTTACTAGGACTGTACATAAACACCATTCCCACCACCAAAAGACTGTGACCCATCCCTCCCACCCACTCCCACGCCCCACTGGCCCAGGAGGCTGCATGTCTACCCCGCACCACAGGGTTTTTACTTTGGTGCCCTACTTACAATTTGGTCAGGTCCTGATTTTAGTTTCCCTTTCAGATCTTCTTACTCAACTTCTGTTGATGAGTGGGATCATCCCATAGTCATCTTTATCTTTCTGACTTAGCTCACTTAACATAATTACTTCTAGCTCTGTCCAAGATGGGTCAGAGAGGGTGGGTTCATTGTTCTTGATAGCTACATAGTATTCCATTGTGTATATATACCACAGCTTTCTCAGCCACTCATCTGTTGTTGGGCACCTGGGTTGCTTCCAGGTTTTAGCTATTATGAATTGTGCTGCTATGAACATAGGAGTACACACCTCTTTTTGGTTGGGTGTTATGGAGTCCTTGGGGTATAACCCCAGGAGAGGAATTACTGGATCATATGGAAGGTCCATGTCTAGCCTTGTGAGAGTTCTCCAGACTTCCCTCCACAGAGGCTGTACCAATTAACATTGCCACCAGCAGTTTAAAAGGGTTCCTCTGTCCCCACATCCTCTCCAGCATTTGTTGCTGCTGTCCTTTTTGATGTATGCCATTCTTACAGGAGTGAGGTGGTATCTTAGTGTTGTCTTAATTTGCATTTCTCTGACAATCAGTGACCTAGAGCAGTTTTTCATATGTTTGTTAGCCTTTTGGATCTCCTCTGAGGTGAATGTTTTGTTCATATCCTCTGCCCATTTTTGGATGGGGTCATTTGCTTTTTTGGTGCTAAGTTTGCTGAGCTCTTTATATATTTTGGTGATTAGTTTCTTGTCTGATGCGTGGCATGTGAAGATCTTCTCCCATTCTGTGAGGGGTCTCTTTGTTTGTGTGATAGTTTTTTTGGCTGTGCAAAAGATTTTCAATTTGATATAGTCCCAATGGTTTGTTTCTGCTTTAGTCTTCCTTGCAATTGGGTTTGTTTCATCAAAGATGTCCTTGAGGTGTAGGTGGGAAAGTGTTTTACCAATGTTTTCCTCTAAGTATTTGATTGTTTCTGGTCTAACATCCAGGTCTTTAATCCATTTGGAGTTGATTTTTGTTTCTGGTGAGATAAAGTGGTTCAGTTTCATTCTTCTGTATGTTTCCACCCAGTTTTCCCAGCACCATTTATTGAAGAGAGCCTCCTTCTTCCATTTAATACTTTGGGCCCCCTTATCAAAGATTAGATGTCCATAGGTGTGGGGATTTATTTCTGGGCTTTCAATTCTGTTCCACTGGTCTGTGTGCCTATTTTTGTTCCAGTACCATGCTGTTTTGATGATGATGGCTTTATAATATAGTTTAAGGTCTGGGAGTGTGATGCCTCCATTTCTGTTTCTTTTCCTCAAGATGGTTTTGGCAATTCTAGGTGTTTTCAGGTTCTAGGTAAATGATTGTAGTGTTTGTTCTATTCTCTTAAAGAAGCTTGATGGAACTTTGATGGGTATTGCATTAAATTTCTATATGGCTCTGGGGAGAATATTCATTTTGATGATATTTATTCTTCCAATCCATGAGCATGGGATATCTTTCCATTTCTTGGTATCAGTTCTATTTCCATGAGTAACAACTCATAGTTTTCAGTACACAAGTCTTTCACTTCTTTGGTCAATTTTATTCCTAGGTATTTGATTGATTTTCCTGAAATAGTAAATGGGATTGATTTCTGGATGTCTTCCTCTTCAGATTTAGTGTTTGCATAAAGAAATGCCACTGATTTTTGTACATTCACTTTGTAGCCTGATACCTTGCTATATTGCCTAATAAATTCCAGTAGTTTTCTGCTGGATTCTTTAGGTTTTTCTGTGTATAATATCATATCATCTGCAAATAGTGAGAGCTTGACTTCTTCCCTTCCAATCTGTATTCCTTTGATTTCTTTCTCTTGCCTGATTGCTATGGCAAGAACATCCAATACTATGTTGAAGAGTAATGGTGACAGTGGACAGCCCTGTCTAGTCCCCGATCTGAGGGGGAATGCTTTCAGCTTCTGTCCATTGAGTATGATGTTGGCTGTAGGTTTGCTATATATAGACTCCACTATCTTGAGGAATTTCCCATCTATTCCCATTTTTTGTAGCGTTTTGAGCATGAATGGGTGTTGGATTTTGTCAAAGGCTTTCTCTGCGTCTATTGAGATAATCATGTGGTTTTTGGCTTTGCTTTTATTAATGTGGTGAATGACATTGATTGACTTATGTATGTTAAACCAACCTTGCATTCCTGGGATGAATGCCACTTGGACATGATGAACAATCTTTTTGATATGTTGTTGTATCCGGTTGGCCAAGATCTTGTTTAATATTTTGGCATCTATGTTCATCAGAGATATTGCTCTGTAGTTTTCCTTTTTTGTTCTGTCCCTATTAGCTTTTGGTATCAGGGTGATGTTGGCTTCATAGAAGGTGGAAGGGAGTATTCCTGTTTCTTCAATCTTATGGAAAAGCTTCAGAAGTATGGGTACTAACTGTTTCCTGAAAGTTTTGTAGAATTCTTTTGTGAAGCCATCTGGTCCAGGACTTTTGTTGTTGGGGGGATTCTTAATAATGGTTTCAATTTCTTGTTCTGTGATTGGTGCATTTAGATTTTGTAGTTCTTCTTGGTTCAGTTTTGGAAGGGCATATGCTTCTAGGAATTGTTCCATTTCTTCCAGATTCTCTATCTTGGTGGCATATAGTTCTTTATAGAAGTTTCGCAGGATTCTCTGCATTTCTGTGGTGTCAGTTGTGATATCTCCTCCATCGTTTACAATTCTATTAATTTGAGTCTTCTCTCTTTTTTGTTTAGTGGGTCTGGCTAGTGGTTTGTCATTTTGTTTAATCTTTCAAAGAACCAACATTTGGCTTCATTGATCTTTTGTATGGTTCTCTTATTTTCGATGTTGTTTATTTCTGCTCTAACTTTAGTGATTTCTGTCCTTCTGGTTGCTTTAGGGTTCCTTTGTTCCTCTTCCTCTAAGTCCTTGAGGTGTGCAGTAAGGTCATTCATTTGCGCTTCTTCTTGGTGTTAAATATGTAATTGTATGGCTACAAGTTTCCCTCTCAGTACTGCTTTAGCTGTGTCCCCAATATTTTGATAGGTTGTGTCTTCATTTTCATTTGTTTCCAGGAGCATTTGAATTTCCTTCTTTCTTGAAACCCTGTTGGCTGTAGAAGAGATGACAGATTGACTTTTCTCTGTTATAAGATGCCTAACCTAAACATTTTGGTGTCAGGTGGAGTTTTAAAGTATTGGGGATCTGATTATATAATTATGGCTGGCTTAGGATTTTCTTTTAGTGATTTACAAAATAAAGGTTACAATTCCACACCATCTGTTGCCACTATCAGAGTTCTGTGTCCTCATTCCCTCCGTTAGAAACTGCAATGATTCTCTCAAGGTCACAGATATCAGTTCACTATTATTTTTATTATTATCTATAAAATTTTTATATATTTTGTTTATTTTTTCCCTATGGTCTTGCCTTCTGTTCCATTTTAAGTCACAGCTACACCTATCACTACTTCTGAATGTCTTTCCTTTTTTCCTTTTCTTTTCTGGGTTCTGGTAAAATTGGGTTATAGAGCCCTTTAGTTTTCTTCCCTTAACATTTCTACTTCTCTGAGAGCATGGGCCAAATTTCTTTTGAGGGTACAGAAAGTAGGAGGTCTGGCTTCTATAATTGCTTCTCTGCTGGACATGAGCATTGGCAGGTCTATCCATACCCTCAATCTATTTCTATCTCCCCCTAGTAAACTTTAGTTTTTTTTTTTGCTTTCATGAGGATGTACAAAGTATGCCTAGTTCTCTCTGTCTGTCTGTCTCTCTCTCTCTCTGTATGTATGTGTGAAGCTAGCAGACTTTGAAGTTCTTTACCTGTATGTCTAGTATTTCATTTTTTCTAATTATGAAGTATTTGCACACCCCTAAATAAAGCTCACATATTCAAGGCAGAATGATTACTTAGATATAATCTTTATCTATTATTTTCCATGATAAGTAGTCATTTTATAGTATCTACAAGATAGTGAAATTATATTTTAACTATTACAAATTCATGGACTAAATAATTTTGATATATTTTAATACAGATGTCACTATCCTTACTTTTGCTGAAGTTTTCTCATCTTTGGTGCACATAATCTAGTTTCAGCTGGTTACTGAGTTATTTTGATATGACCCTAGCAATCTCGTTTATTCTTTCAAACCTTATAAGGGTTAGGGCTAGGGTTAGGGTTAGGGTTACAATTCCTTTGTCCAGTTCTAGAAAATGAGTTATGCTTTTTCATTATGGTGTTAAATTTGCAAATGACTTCTGGGATAGGTGAATCTTTATGATACATTTTCTTATTCAAAACCGTGATGTTCCAAGCCATGCATATAAGTTTATTTTTATCTTTTAGGAATGTTTGAGGTGGGTCAACAGAAATGTTTGTGCTAATGAATTTATGCCTGAAGTCCTCAGTTCTGAAGCTCAGTTCTTAACAGTACTATAAACAGACTTGTGCAGGGTACCAGTATGGATCTTTCTCCTTTTCTTTTCTGTCTCACGCTCATTGACAATTAATAAATAAAATACTTAAACAATTTTAATATTGCATAATATTTAATGGGAGAAATAGAAATAAAAGGGGAAAAGCAAGCCTATTCTATAGCTGTCATTTAATGTGGTAAAGTGTTTTTTTTTTTTTTAAAGTCCTATATGGTAAAATTTCAGATTACTTTCTGAGTTTCACAGTTAGAATCCCCCCCCCCCTATTATAGGGTAATGTGTTACAGCAAAATTGTCTGTACATGGGCCCCATTCCCCTGCTCTACATCATGGATGCTTGTAAAAGACTTTTACCTTCAACCTAGGAATCTTACTCTTCTACACATCCCCCAATCCCATTCCACTAATGCCCCAGAGTTCTTTGCTTTGGTGCAGTACCCTACCCCCAGTCTGTCTTTCACCCTGTAGTCTCCCTTTCTATTTCTCTCTTTACCTTCAGATATCCCAGTGACTCTTATGTATCTTGTGTTTCACTTACTTTGTGTGGTTAACCAACATCCTGATGCATCAAAATTTTGTTGAGTTCCCCTGACTCAACAAAATTTTCCTTCATGTTCCAACCAAGGTAAGACAAAGACTGGGAGTTTAGAATTCTTGGTCTAATATTTAGCCTTTTGCTATTGGTCTTGGTTCAACAAAATTGTTCATATCTTGTTGTCCATTTTGTTCTTGCTTTTCAATGCCATTGCTTCTGTTTTTTTTTTTTTTTTTTTTTTTTGTGTGTGTGTGTGTACCCAATGTATTCTACCACTGATTAACTCATTTAGAGTTGGAGTTTTCTTCTTTTTCATGTAGGACTCATTTTAGTAAATCTTGCAAGGTAGGATTGGCACTGGTGAATTCTTTCTGTATGTTTGGGAATTTTTTAAATTAATTAATTTAACATTAATTAATTTAAAAAGGAGACATTAACAAAACCTTAGGATAGGAGGGATACAACTCTACACAATTCCCACCACCAGATCTCTATATCTCATAACTTCCCCTGGTAGCTTTTCCATTTTCTATCCCTCTGGGAGTATGGACCCAGGGTCATTGTGGGTTGCAGAAGGTGGAAGGTCTGGCTTCTGCAATTGCTTCCCCGCTGAACATGGGCATTGACTGGTCGGTCCATACTCCCAGTGCCTTTCTCTTTCCCTAGTAGGGTGGGACTCTGGGGAAGCAGAGCTCCAGGACACATTGGTGGAGACTGGTGGAGTCGTCTGTCTAGGGAAGTCTGGTTGGCATCATGCTGGCATCTGGAACATGGTGGCTGAAAAGAGAGTTAACATACAAAGCCAAACAAATTGAATCATGGACCTAAAGGCTGGAATAGTGCAGATGAAGTGTTGGGGGGTACTCACTGCAGACTCTTGTGTAATTCTGCTTTCAGGTAGATATTTTGCCCTAGTTTATGTATATATGTGAACATATGCTCTATCTCCTGGAACCTGGTCTATATCTAGGTTTTGGGACTTTGTTAGGAAGTGAACCACCTAGAATGGAATTAGAGAATACTATGAAAGGAAAGGTCTCACCCAAGTAATGAAGCTTAAGGGTTGTCATTCCACACCTGAAGTCTCTGGACATAGTCTGAAATGAAACATGCTGAGGTGGCACTCATTGTGTAGATTAGGTTGTGATCAGTTGATGCAGTATTATTTGATTTGTATTGAGAGAAGCATGCAGGAAAGTGTACCCTGCCCTAAGGTTCCACCTTTAGTTTCCACCTAAATTTTTAATTTATCATCAATAATTGAAGGATAATTAGTCAAGGTAGAATATTTGTGGCAGGTAATCTTATCTTTTAGCATGTTGTATATATTGGTCCACTCTTTTCTTGCCTTTAGTGTTTGTGGTGAAGATAGCCTGATAGTTCTGCCTCTGTATTTCAAATTTTTTCCCTTAGTGGCCTGCATAGCTTTTCTTTGTCTTTGGATAATTTTACATTTGATGTGTCATCATGTGGGCCCTTTTGATTTAAAAGGCCTGGGTGTTCTTTCATCTATGCTTATATTTTCAGCATTTTCTAGGTCTGAAAACAGTTCTGCTATGACTTTTTTCAATATCATCTCTCTTCCTGTATCCTCTTTACCTTCAGGTATCCCAGTGACTCATGGATTTTTTTTCTGATGAAGTCTACTATTGCACCAAGCATTGCTTCATTTTTCATGAGTATTTCCTTTTCAACAGCCTTGCATTTAGACAGTGTGGTGGTTTTATCGTCTATCTCGGAGTCTTTCCTTTAGCAGGATTATAATTAGTAATACTGTTATGTAAGCCCTAACTTCCTCCAGAGCATCTTTTGCTTCATGTATCTCCATTTTAAGGTTTCTTTGTGAATTTTGTATCTCTTTGGTGAAATGATCATTGAGATCATGAATTTGTGTTTGTATGTTATGGTTGGAGCCTTGAATTATTTTCATGTTTGAACTCAAACTCAGACATGTTTTCCAAGTCCTTTTGTCCTTTTGCTTAAGCACAGTATCTGTTGTTCAGCCAACAGGTGTCTCTGTGTCTGTGATTTTTTATATGTTATTGTGTGCATGTGTGGGGGAGAGAGGAGTAAGACATTATTCACTTTATTAAAATTTATTTATTTAAGAAAGGAGACATTAACAAAACCTTAGGATAGGAGGGGTACAACTCCACACAATTCCCATCATCGGGTCTCCATATCCCATCCCTCACCTGATAGTTTTCCCATTCTCTATCCCACTGGGAGTATGGACCCAGGATCATTATGGGTTGCAGAAGGTGGAAGGTCTGGCTTCTGTAATTGCTTCTCTGCTGAACATGGGCATTGACTGGTCAATCCATACTCCCAGTCTGCTGAGCTAGGGATTCGAATCCAAAATTATTTAAATGAGCAGTGCTGGTAGCAGTGATATAATCTTGCACCTCCTGAAAATCATGAGTTAAATCATTATCTTTCCAGATTCCTAGTAAATGTGCTTTTGTCTTATTCCAATTTTCTGTATCATTATATTTAGCTGGGGTGACACAAATGTACTTAAAGGAGACGTGACACTTTGTTGCCATTCTAGCTTTTATGTTAGCTACATCCTGCCCCAGGGCTATAACCACTTCCTCAAGAGCATTGAGTTTTGCTTCTAACCTTTTATCTATAATATGCTGTTCAGCAAGTATTAAGGAAATGTTCCTATGCATGTCATTCACAAAATGGGCTGTCTGGATGTTTTTTACTAAAGCTGTTGTCGAAACGGCGAAAGAGGTAAGGATAGCTATTAAGGCTGAAATTCCTAGGATAAGTGCTGCCACAAATCTTTTTGGCCGCAATAATTCATTTAGTCTTTGTACAACCATGAGTCCTGTATCCTCAAACCATGCTTCCTGTTTAAGGTCTACAGGCATCATAACATAAGCAGGTCTTTTTACTAACAGCATAACATCAAACTCCTTTTTAAAATCATTTTCCATGCAATTTGTTAGAACACATTGTAGACATTTAATATGGTATGAGTTGCTTGAAATGGGGCAGACTGAGAAGAAAGAGCGTTTTGCCATCAAAATGCCAAAGGGATACCCAACACATGCCCTAGCTCCTATTGGCTCAGGGTGTGTAGCTTTTGGTTTGGTCCATAAAATCATATCTGCTGCAGCAGCCAATCTGAACAGATCCATTTGCATTAAGGAGGAACCGTCGGTGTTCTTAGTTATCCAAACAGGTTCCACAAAGCCTGCTGTAAAAAATCTATGAATAACTTTGTCTTTGGAGTTATAATTATTAAACTTTTCACTATTATTTTTAAAATAACCAGCTTGATTATAATTAGGAGATGAGACCGAAAAGTCCCATACTGTAGTGTTAGTTCCTGTAACCACATAGGGGATTCCCCTTTTCTGGAATCCACACGAGAGCCAATTAGGGGTCTGATCATCATATATCCACTGAGAGTCTTGATTTTTATATTTATGCAGACAGTCAGTGATGGGTAACGTCTCTGTGGTACTCGCAGTCTCATTTTCTGTATACCATCCCAAAGTTTTAATCTGTAATTCCCAAACCAACCTTTTTTCAGGTGTTGGTATTTCCACAGACTCCGGGGCGTCAGTCACAAAAGTCCTATATGCCACTGGCAAGCAACCAGAGATTGAGAAGCCTAAGAGGCTGAAGCATATAGGGGCGGAGTCTGCTCTGCCCTCGTAAGTTAATGTGGAAGACTTTATTGGGCCCACAGAGAATATTGGAGTTCCCCCTAGAATATCAGACACATTAGTCATAACCTTTATATGCTCTCTTTCCTGCCACGTAACGGGATGAATTAATGGAGGTTTTGGAACATATGCCCAATATGAATCACCTTGTGTTGGAACTGCTGAAAGTAAAAGCATGCAAGCAAGGAAAATGTTAGCCATAGAAGGGGGTTTCCCCTCCTCATGCACTGCCTGCGTGGCCACTTGGATCAACCGCTGTATCTGGCTCATGGTTGGGAGCGGTCCCGCCATCGGCTGCGGCGTCAGTGTGCACTTCAGCAGTTTCCTCCGTAGCTGCTTCATCTTCTTTCGGTTTCGGTTGTGGCGTCGCGACGTGCCTGATGAGTCGATCTGGGATCCAGATGGGAGATTCTCCATCCTGTGGAAAGACACAAGCATACCCTCGCCCTGAGGTTATAAGAGGGTCTGGCCCTTTCCACAGTCCTGTAAGCTGATCTTTCCATTTTACCAAGGGTTTGGGATTATCCTGGGAAGGATTCCAATGTCTCTCCATTCTTGACTGGCCTGTGTCATTGAGATTCAAATGGTTAAGAGTAAACAAGGCATGAGACAAAACATGGTGGGGGGTTAAATAAGGGCTGGCTTCTCGTAATTTCTTTATCTGTGCTTTCACATCCTGATGAGTTCTCTCAATTATAGCCTGTCCCTGAGGATTATATGGTATCCCTGTCACATGTCGAATTTTCCAGGTATTGCAGAATTTAGCAAACGGTTTGGAAATGTAGGCCGGACCATTATCTGTTTTCACCCTCAGAGGCTGTCCAAGGACGGCCATGGCCGCAACCATGTGTTGAATAACATCCTTTACGGCTTCTCCAGTCCTAGCGGTGGCTAGCACAGCATGTGAGAAGGTATCAACACATATGTGCACATAGCACAGCCTCCCAAATTCTGGGACATGAGTAACATCCATTTGCCATAAGTGATTTGGCTTTAGCCCTCTGGGATTTACTCCCATTTTATGTACTTGCCTAGTGGGCGGACAAGCCCCACAGGTCCGCACAATGTGCCTGGCTTGTTCTCTAGTAATTTTAAATTGATATCTTAAGGCATTAGCATTTTGATGATGTAAAGCATGACTGTCCTCAGCCTCTTGTATAGTGAGGCAAAGGTTGGCCCTTGTGAAGTGGTCAGCCATGGCATTGCCAAAAGCCAAGGCCCCTGGCAAATTTGTATGCCCTCTAATGTGCCCTATAAAAAACTTATGCTTTCTTTGCAGGATTAAATCCTGGATTACTTTTAACTGCTCTTTGATAGTTGACTTACCCGTGATGAGGGCAGTTTCAATAGTGGGAAAGAGGCTCACTATATATTTAGAATCGGTGTAAAGGTTAAATGTCTGGGGGAAGTGTCGAAAGGCTAGCGTGACAGCCGCCAGTTCCGTCTGCTGAGCAGATGTCTTTCCTGTGTGGGATATTATAGGGGGTTCCCCTTCAGTCCAGACAACCGCTACTCCATTACTAGAACCATCAGTAAAAATAGTTTGTGCTTCTGTAAGCGGTTCTATGGAACACTGCTGGGGAAAAATCAATGTTGTTTCTTTTACAAATTCTATTATAGGGTGCTTGGGCAGATGATACTTAATCTGTCCTGTATATCCCATCAAGGCCAAACCCCAATCATCACTTTCTTGTAACAATTGTTCAAATTGTAACCTAGAGTAAGGAATTACTATTTCTTGCATATCTCTTCCAAATATTTCTTTTGATCTTGTCCTTCCCTTGACTATCAATTGGGCTACCAGGCTCGGATATGAGATGAGACCTTTTGATGGAGAGTGGGGCAGATGGACCCATTCTAGCAGGGCATCTTGCCACAGGCATCCTGTGGGTGTATAAGCAGTTTTCATTATGAGCAATGCCCAAGGTATGGCGTAATTCACTTGATGCAGTCTAGCCTGTTCTAGCCTTTCCTCCACCAATTGTAGTGCAGCTGTGGCCTCAGGGGTCAGCTGTCTTTTTGACTTAGGATGTGAATCCCCATGTAATATATCAAATAGGGGGCTTAATTCTCCGGTTGTGATTTTCAAATATGGTCTAACCCAATTAATGTTTCCCAGCAATTTCTGGAAGTCATTTAAAGTATTTAATTTGTCCCTACGAATGTGGGCATGCTGAGACGTTAAATATCCTTCATGTATCTTGTGTCCCAAATACTGAATTGGTCTATTTTCTTGTATCTTGTCTGGGGCTAGACTTAGCCCAAACTTTTCTAGAGACACAGTCATTTCTCTTAATATTTGTCTAGCCTGATTAATGTCTTCATGCCCAATCAAAATATCGTCCATAAAATGTATGATATATGCCTCTGGATATCCATGCCTAAGGGGGGACACAGCCATATCTACAAATTTCTGGCACAACGTAGGACTGTTTTTCATGCCTTGAGGCAACACCTGCCATTCATATCTTTTACAAGGCTCTTTATGATTAACTGAGGGAACAGAGAATGCAAACCTTTTACAATCTATGGGATTTAATTTGATAGTAAAGAAACAATCTTGCAAGTCTATAACTATAATATGATAATTTCTAGGAATAGCCACAGGAGAAGGAAGCCCCGGCTGCAGGGCTCCCATGTCTTCCATAGTGGCATTAACTGCTCTTAAGTCTTGCAGCAATCTCCATTTGCCTGATTTCTTTTTAATTACAAAAACCGGTGTATTCCAAGGACTATTGCTTTCTTTCAAATGTCCCTTATCCACTTGTTCTTTCACAATTTGTTGTATGGCTTCTATTTTTTCCATGGTGAGGGGCCATTGATTTTGCCATACAGGTTCAGATGACTTCCATGGAATGCTATCTGCATATAAATTATCAATGGCCCCTATGAAAAATATTGGTCCTCTACATTGTCAGTGGTCAGGGCGAGATTTAAGTCCTGCATAATGTCTCGCCCCCACAAAGAAAAAGGCAATGAGGGAATTACATAGGGCTGTATATGCCCTGTCTTTTTTCCATGTCTCCAGGGAATGATCCCAGAGCTTTTGGCCACATTAGCTGCCATCCCTAGACCCATTAAGATTGAATCTGTTCTGATGACTGGCCATGCCTGAGGCCAGTCTTTTCCTGCTATACAGGTTTTATCTGCTCCTGTATCCAACAACCCTTTTATAGGTTTTCCCTGAATGTGTATTTCAAGAAACGGCCTTGCTGCAGTAATTTCCTGAGTCCATGCCACAACGTCAGAGGAGCCAAACTGCCCCTCTCTGGACTGCATCAAAATTGGATTGGGCAAATTTACATAGGGGAGCAATATGATCTGTGCAATCCTTTGTCCTTTTCTGATGATTACAGCCTCTCTCAGGGCTCTACACAAAATTTTTATATCATCCCGGGTATCTGCGTCTATCACTCCTGGTATGACTTCTACACCTTTGTCCTTTCCAGAGCTTCTGCCTAAAATCAACCCAAACAGCCCTGATGGTAAGGAGCCCTTAACCCAAGTCTCTATTACCACTATTCCATCCAGGGGTGACAACACATAGTCCTTCTGTGCTGCGAGATCAAGCCCTGCACTACCCGGGGTGGCTCGAGGAAGGTCATGAATAGTTTTAGAGGGGGGCTCAATCTGTGTCCCTGTGTCTGGACATTCTGTCCCTTTTGGATCCTCTCTTGGCGTGGGGCTGAGAGGCAGCCCCTCAATTAGTTTTTTGTCTCTGTTTCCTTTAAAGTGGTCCCATCTTTGTGGAACTTTGACCTGCATTCATTTTTCCAATGTCTCCCTTTATTACATCGGGGACATATTCCTGGTGCCACACCCTTACTGGCCGACTCTCTGTTCTGGCCTTTATTGGGACATGCTGCTCTTTTATGACCAGGCTTACCGCAACCAAAGCAGTTCAGGTCTTTGTCTGACCGCCCACCCCCATAAGTAGTCTTGATAAATTTGGTAATGGGGGTACGATGCATTGCAGCTGCATATGCCATTCCCTGTACCACCGCAGGTGAGGCATCAGCACAGGCTCGTATGTAATCCTGTAGGGACCCTGTCCTACGTATGGGACGAATTAGGTCCCGACACAGCTGATTGGCATTTTCCCAAGCCAATTGCTTTAATAATATGGCTGTCCCTTCACTTTGGGGCATCATCCTATTTATGGCTTCTTCTAACCTAGCATAAAATTCTGCGGCAGTGTCTTCTGACACTCGGAGCCCACGCTCTAACAGCATGTGCTGCAATACTGAGAGGAACATACGTTTTCCCTTTGATCCTGACAATCCCATACTGTTAATGATTACCTGCCCTTAACCAAATACTTCTGGCGGGTCTGCAGCACCCTCCGGCAGGAACCGATCCCCTCCTGACAATATACTCACCTGTCTTCAAGTCCCTGTTCCAGGCGCCAGGTGCCGCCGACCACCCAACTGGGGGCTCAGCAGGCCGATCCAGGGAGAATGAGACTTATAGGTGGGAGGTGGATTCGGCGCGACAGACAACACTGAGACACATGAGTTTCAATGCTGCTGCGATCTTTTACTGATATAGAGATTCTTTTTATAATAGCATAACAAAGAAGCATAAATCAAAAGCTGGCCAAGTCAGTTGACCACAAAGTACGCAGGGTACATTTTTTATAAGTAACACAGACAGGAGGAACTGAAGGCATACAACTACCAACAAAACGAAAGCACAGCCATACTGTTCTTTCATGGGTTATTAACCACATCCCTTTGGTTTCAGACAAAAGTCAATTTATCAGTAAGAACTAAATGCTTTCACTGCTCTCATTTATCCAAAGGGCTATTCTTTCTCCTTCCAAGCACTGGACCTTAATACCCAGAATAGGGGGGGGGGGCACTAGTGGGAACACGGCGCCTTGCTCTGATCCTTAAGCCAAGCTCACTTTCCTGTAACCTACCTAAGACAATATGCAGGTGCATTTCAGGGTTGCTATGTAACATGTTTCCTGGGAAAGCTAAAGGACCATTGTCTGTATGATTGAATGTAATATTTCTGAGAATAGTGCTCAGTCCTTGCTCAACCTGGATAGCCAAGTCATTGGGGCTTGAAGTGCTGGGATTTACTGTTGTAAGGGGCTTTTCATCCAGTGGGGTCTCATCTGGAATGTCCAGACTAGACTTGGGGGGTTGCACTGTAAGCGTCTCCGGAGTCTCCTGGACATTCCCTGGGTGGCCTGCATAAAGCATGATAAACAACAACAGTAAGCTTTCAGAAGCGAAACCAAGTCCACCTAGCCCTCCAAGGCCTTTCCGCCAACCGGGAGACCCAGGGATCCGTCCACACAAATATCCAGGCTTCTGTCCACCACCTATCTTGGGTACGGTCTACCGTACAGGAGCTTGTAAGGCCCCTGTCCGGTTCCCTAACCAGGTCACCCGCACTGTTTTGTCACACCGCGGTCGTGGCCTGCCTATCTGGCCAGACAGGTGTGGCATAAAACAACAAGGGCAACAAAAAGGGAATAAATAAATATTTAAAAAACATTAACAACATCCCACCCAAAAAAGACCTATCATGTATCAGAACATATTTAGGGACAGAAAGAGAAGCCCATGTTCTCATACTCATGTAGATGGAGTCAGAGGCTGGTGTCCGACTGTGCAGGATATAATAAATGTATACCTCAAAATATGGAAGCAAATTAAAAAGAATTTGAATTTTTTCTTAAAAGTAATGAAAAATCATTAAGGAATATAGTATAGGACATAATGTGGTCATATTAGACCACATTAGATGGAGGGGCACTGGAACTTTGGAACTGTGTGAGCTTAGACTTTTGTGTATCTGTTTTAAGTCAAAAATAAAGTTTGAGAAGAGAAACTATTTTTTCACCTTGGAATAAAGAACTTTGAACTTTAGGGATGGTTAGAAAATATCAGATCAGCAAAGGAAGTCTGGTAGGAAGAGAACATCAGGTGAATGTTTTGAAGGGATGAAAATGCAGTGTTCTTTAAGAGTGAGATAGTGACTAATCTGTCACATGTTGTTAAAAGGTCACGTAATATGAGCAATTAAAACATCAATTAATTTTAATGCACTATAGACTACTGGTGACTCAAGAACAAGCTGTTTTTGGCAGGTGACTATTTAGAGACGATAGAAGTAGAAAGTTATAAAAATAAAAGTGGAGGGGCTGGTGGTGGAGCACCTAACTGAACACACACATTACCATGCTAGATGACCTAGGTTCAAAGCCCATTCCCCACTTGTGGGGGAATGTCACAAGCTGTGAAGGAGTACTTCTGGCAGGTGTATTTCTATACCCAAAAGAAGGCAAAAATAAAAGGAGAAAAATGTTGCCAGGAGCTGTGGAGTCTGTGTAGGTACTGAGCCCCAGTGATAATTGGTGGTAATAAGAGAAAAACAAACAAATAAATAAATACATAAAATAAACAAATGTGGAGGGGGTCCTGGTGGTTAAACCACACAGAACACACATATTAACATGCACACTTCCCAGGTTTGCACCCCTGGGAGTGCTTTTGGGGGGAAGCTTCAGAAATGATGGAATATCTTATAGTATCTGTCTATTTCTTTCTGTCTTTCACCTGCTGTAAGAAAGGAAGGAAGAGAAATAAAAGAAGAAAGGAAGAGACAATAGAAGAAAAGAAAAAGAGTGAAGGAAATAAATAAATAAATAAATAAGCAAAGTGGGAAAAAAAGACCACTTGGAGCAGTGGGTTCGTCATGCTGACAGATTCCCAGCTATAACAGTGGTGGAAAAAATAAGAAAAAATAAAATTTACAATTTATTTTTTAAAAATATAACATGCCTATAACAAAGATGAAGACTGAGGACTTTAGAACAGATCTTCTGGATTTGTGATTGGTGGACTACTTGGAGTATATATTTTAAAATTTTTGTATCAGTTTTCTTAGTTGTCATGGGACAATATTAAAAACAGCACAGAGTAGTACCTTCTTCACAGGAAAATTATATTTGTTTTAATGAGAGAAAGAATGATAGCAGGAGAGAGAGGGACAGAAAAAGCATCACTCTGGCATACACAGACCTAGGGATCAGACTAGGAGCCTCACACAGGCAAGTCTGGAGTTCGACCATTTTGCTATCTCTAGGCCATCCAAGGGTATTTGGGAGAATTTAGTTAGATGATATTTTGATTCAGGAGGTGCTGGTTCATGTAAGCATTATCATGGGTATTTTTTTCCCTTTTTTAAAAAAAATTTTTATTTAAGAAAGGATTAATGAACAGAAACATAAGGTAGGAGGGGTACAACTCCACACAATTCCCACCACCCAATCTCCATAACCCACCCCCTCCCATGATAGCTTTCCCATTCTCTAGCCCTCTGGGAGCATGGACCCAGGGTCGTTGAGGGTTGCAGAAGGTAGAAGGTCTGGCTTCTGTAATTGCTTCCCCGCTGAACATGGGAGTTGACTGCTCGGTCCATACTCCCAGTCTGCCTCTCTCTTTCCCTAGTAAGGTGTGTCTCTGGGGAAGCAGAGCGCCAGGACACATTGGTGGGTTCTTCAATCCAGGGAAGCATAGCCAGCATCCTGGTGACATCTGGAACCTGGTGATTGAAAAGAGAGTTAACATACGAAGCCAAACAATTTGTTGAGCAATCATGGATCCCAAGCTTGGAATAGTGGAGAGGAAGTGTTAGGGAGGTACTCACTGCAAACTCTAATGTACTTCTGCTTTCAGGTATATATTTTGCAGTAGTTTATGGATATGTGTGCACATAACCTCTCTCTCACAGAAACTGGTGTATATCTAGGTTATGGGACTTTATTAGAAAGTGAACTACCTGAGATGAAATTAGAGTGTACTATAAAAGGAAAGGTCTCACCTGAGTAATGAAGCCGAAGGGTTGTCATTCCACATGTGAAGTCTCTGGACACAGTCTGAGGTGAAGCATGTTGAGGTGGCAATCGTTGCATTGGTTAGGTTGTGATTGGCGGATGCAATATTATTTGGTTTGGATTGGGAGATGCATATGGGAAAGTGGGCCCTGTCCAAGGGTTCCAGGACTGGGGGAAGTAGGGGCTCTATAGTGGAGACGTGAGGTTCCTATTGTAATTTGATCAGGTCCTGCTTTTAGTTTCTCTTTCAGATCTTCTTACTCAACTTCTGTTGATGAGTGGGATCATCCCATACTCATCTTTATCTTTCTGACTTAGCTCACTTAACATAATTCCATCTACCTCTGTCCAAGATGGGTCAGAGAAAGTGGGTTCATTGTTCTTGATAGCTGCATAGTATTCCATTGTGTATATATACCACAGCTTTCTCAGCCACTCATCTGTTGTTGGGCACCTGGGTTGCTTCCAGGTTTTAGCTATTATGAATTGTGCTGCTATGAACATAGGAGTACACACCACTTTTTGGTTGGGTGTTATGGAGTCCTTGGGGTATAACCCCAGGAGAGGAATTACTGGATCATATGGAAGGTCTATGTCTAGCCTTCTGAGAGTTTTCCAGACTGCTCTCCACAGAGGCTGTACCAATTTACATTGCCACCAGCAATGGAAAAGGGTTCTTCTGTCCCCACATCCTCTCCAGCATTTGTTGCTGCTGTCCTTTTTGATGTATGCCATTCTTACAGGAGTGAGGTGGTATCTTAGTGTTGTCTTAATTTGCATTTCTCTGACAATCAGTGACCTAGAGCAGTTTTTCATATGTTTGTTAGCCTTTTGGATCTCCTCTGAGGTGAATGTTTTGTTCATATCCTCTGCCCATTTTTGGATGGGGTCATTTGCTTTTTTGGTGCTAAGTTTGCTGAGCTCTTTATATATTTTGGTGATTAGTTTCTTGTCTGATGTCTGGCATGTGAAGATCTTCTCCCATTCTGTGAGGGGTCTCTCTGTTTGTTTAATAGTTTCTTTGGATGTGAAGAAGCTTTTCAATTTGATGTAGTCCCATTGGTTTGTTTCTGCTTTAGTCTTCCTTGCAATTGGGTTTGATTCACCAAAGATGTCCTTGAGGTGTATGTGGGAAAGTGTTTTACCAATGTTTTCCTCTAAGTATTTGATTGTTTCTGGTCTGACATCTAGGTCTTTGATCAATTTGGAGTTGATTTTTGTTGCTGGTGAGATAAAGTGGTTCAATTTCCTTCTTCTGCATGTTACAACCCAGTTTTCCCAGCACCATTTATTGAAGAGAGCCTCCTTTTTCCATTTAATCCTTTAGGCCCCCTTATCAAAGATTAGATGCCCATAGGTGTTGGGATTTACTTCTGGGCTTTCAATTCTGTTCTGCTGGTCTGTGTGCCTATTTTTGTTCCAGTACCATGCTGTTTTGATGATGATGGCTTTATAATATAGTTTAAGGTCTGGGAGTGTGATGCCTCCATTTCTGTTTCTTTTCCTTAAGATGGTTTTGGCAAACCAAAAACCTAGGTGTTTTCAGGTTCCAGATAAAAGATTGTAGTGTTTGTTCTATTCTCTTAAAGAAGCTTGGTGGAACTTTGATGGGTATTGCATTAAATTTGTATATGGCTCTGGGGAGAATATTCATTTTGATGATATTTATTCTTCCAATCCATGAGCATGGGATATCTTTCCATTTCTTGGTATCAGTTTCTATTTCCTTGTGTAGCAACTTATAGTTTTCAGCATACAAGTCTTTCACTTCTTTGGTCAACTTTATTCCTAGGTATTTGATTGATTTTGCTGAAACAGTAAATGGGAGTGATTTCTGGATGTCTTCTTCTTCAGATTTAGTGTTTGCATAAAGAAATGCCACTGATTTTTGTACATTGATTTTGTAGCCTGATACCTTGCTATATTGCCTAATAACTTCCAGTAATTTTCTACTGGATTCTTTAGGTCTTTCTATGTATACTATCATATCATCTGCAAATAGTGAGAGCTTGACTTCTTCCCTTCCAATCTGTATTCCTTTGATTTCTTTCTCTTGCCTGATTGCTATGGCAAGAACATCCAATACTATGTTGAAGAGTAACGGTGACAGTGGACAGCCCTGTCTAGTCCCCGATCTGAGGGGGAATGCTTTCAGCTTCTGTCCATTGAGTATGATGTTGGCTGTAGGTTTGCTATATATAGACTCCACTATCTTGAGGAATTTCCCATCTATTCCCATTTTTTTGTAGAGTTTTGAGCATGAATGGGTGTTGGATTTTGTCAAAGGCTTTCTCTGCGTCTATTGAGATAATCATGTGGTTTTTGGCTTTGCTTTTACTGATGTGGTGAATGACATTGATTGACTTACGGATGTTGAACCAGCCTTGCATTCCTGGGATGAATCCCACTTGGTAATGATGAACAATCTTTTTGATGTGTTGCTGTATCCGGTTGGCCAAGATCTTGTTTAATATTTTGGCATCTATGTTCATCAGAGATATTGGTCTGTAGTTTTCCTTTTTTGTTCTGTCCCTATCAGCTTTTGGTATCAGGGTGATGTTGGCTTCATAGAAGGTGGAAGGGAGTATTCCTGTTTCTTCAATCTTATTGAATAGCTTAAGAAGTATGGGTATTAACTGTTTCCTGAAAGTTTTGTAGAATTCTTTTGTGAAGCCATCTGGTCCAGGTTTTTTGTTGTTGGGGAGATTCTTAATAACGGTTTCAATTTCTTTGTCTGTGATTGGTGCATTTAGATTTTGTAGTTCTTCTTGGTTCAGTTTTGGAAGTGCATAGGTTTCTAGGAATTGTTCCATTTCTTCCAGATTCTCTAGCTTGGTGGCATATAGTTCTTTATATGCCACCAAGTTCGCAGGATTCTCTGCATTTCTGTGGTGTCAGTTGTGATATCTCCTCCATCGTTTACAATTCTATTAATTTGTGTCTTCTCTCTTTTTTGTTTGGTGAGTCTGGCTAGGGGTTTGTCAATTTTGTTTAATCTTTCAAAGAACCAACATTTGGCTTCATTGATCTTTTGTATGGTTCTCTTATTTTCGATGTTGTTTATTTCTGCTCTAACTTTAGTGATTTCTGTCCTTCTGGTTGCTTTAGGGTTCCTTTGTTCCTCTTCCTCTAGGTCCTTGAGGTGTGCAGTAAGGTCGTTCATTTGAGCTTCTTCTTGGTGTTTAATATGTGATTGTATGGCTATAAGTTTCTCTCTCAGTACTGCTTTAGTTGTGTCCCCAATATTTTGATAGGTTGTGTCTTCATTTTCATTAGTTTCCAGGAACATTTGAATTTCATGCTTGAGTGAGTCTCTGACCCAGTGGTTCTTAAGGAGCATGTTGTTTAGTTTCCAAATTCTGTGTCTTTTAATAATTTTCTGTTTGTTTTAAATGTTAGTTTTACTCCACTGTGGTCTGAGAAGATACTTGGGATGATTTCAATGCTCTTGAATTTATTGATGCTGTCTTTGTGGCCTAACTTGTGGTCTATCCTTGAGTATGTGTTATGTGGATTTGAAAAGAAGGTGTATTCCAGTTTTTTGGGGTGGAGGAGTCTGAAAATGTCCAAGAGGTCTAGTCTGTCGATCTCTTCATTCAATTCTCTTGTCTCTTTATTGGTTCTCTGCTTTGTTCATCTGTCTAAGTGTGAGAGTGGGGTATTGAAGTCTCCCACTATTATTGTATTACTACTGATGTATTTTTGAAATTCTTTCAGTAGATGCTTAATGTATTTAGATGGTCCCTCGTTGGGTGCATAGATGTTAATAATTATTAAGTCTTCTTGGCTGATTGATCCTCTAATCATTATGTAATGTCCTTGCCTATATTTTATTACTTTATTTAATTTAAATTCTATCGTGTCTGAGATGAGAATGACTGTTCCTGCCATTTTTTGTGGTCTGTTAGCCTGTATGATAGTTTTCCATCCTTTCACTTTAAGTCTGTGTTTATCTTGTTGTGACAGATGGGATTATTTCAAGCAGCATATGGTTGGGTTATGTTTTATAATCCATCCCCCCACCCTGTGCCTTTAGATAGGTGAGTTTAAGCCATTGACATTTATTGATATTATGGATTTAATGTATTGTAGTGCCATTGTTCAAAAAAAATTTTGTTTGCTCTGATATATTGCAAGTATTATAGTGATGTTCTTGTTTATAAGAGGTCTTTTAGTACCTCTTTCAGGGCCGGCTTGGTGATGGTTGCCTCCTTTAACTGTTGTTTGTCTAAGAAGGTTTTGATCCTTCCATCTAGTTTGAATGAAAGTCTAGCAGGATATATTATCCTTGGTTGAAACCCTTTTTCATTCAGGGCTCGATAGATATCTTGCCACTCCCTTCTGGCTTTTAGAGTTTGAGTGGAGAATTCTGCAGATAATCTTATGGGTTTTCCCTTGTATGTGACTTTTTGTTTCTCTCTTGCAGCCTTTAGGATCCTTTCTTTATCCTTACTTCTTCTCATTGTAACTATGATGTGTCTTGGTGTCTTCAGGTCTGGGTTGATTCTGTTTGGTACTCTCTGGGCCTCTTGAATCTTGATATCCTTTCTGTTATTCAGTTTTGGGAAGTTTTCTTCTATTATTTCCTCTAGAATGTTTGCTTCCCCTTCCTCTCTTTCTTCCTCTGGCAGGCCAATTATACGAATGTTACTTCTTTTGAGATCATCCCATATGTCTCTGTTGTTGTTTTCAGTGTCTCTCAATATCTTTTTAAGCTTTTTTACCTCTTTCTTTGTTTTCTCTAACTCATCCTCTGTCTGACTAATTCTGTTTTCTGCTTCTGTTAGTCTGCTTTCCCTTGCCTCAGCTTCTTTCTTCATTACAGCTATTTCAGCTTTCAGTTCTCTGATTGCCTCAAGATAATCAGTATTTTCCTCGGGGGTCTCAACTGTTGTTTCCCTAATACTGCCATTCCTTTCCTCCAATGTTATTTTCATTTCTGTGATGAATAAGTTTATTATTGCTTGCATACTTTTCTTATCTATGGCTACTTCTGGCTGATTTGTAGTTTCTTCTGGGCTCTTGTCTTCATTCATTGGGGTAGCAGTTTTATTTGTTTTTGATCTACCCATTTTTTTTTATTTATGTGTTTCTTTTTTTTATGCTCTGTTGTTCCTCAGTTGTTGTGTCTTGAGTACAAGTAACACTGTACTAAATACCTTTATGACAATTGCACTCACCAACCTCAGGAATTACAGTAGCAACTGAAGTAAGTATTGAAGTAGTTTAATCGTTACCAGTTAGCCAAACAATTTCTCCAGTTCATGAAATAATAGTAACCAAATCCCAGTGAAGAAAGAGAAAAGAAAGAGTGTATAGCAAGGATAGACAGTTATGCAAATCTACTATCCACTGTATATTCTAGGGGTAACAAGAGGGGAAAGGGAACTAGAGCAGAGATACACACATAGAGAGTCCACTCTGAGTCAGATTTCGTTTCCAGAAGATGTAATCAGAGCTCACGCCGCTATCGGCTTCTCAGTCCGCCATCTTCCGGGCTCTCCATCATTGGTATTTTTTAATCTCCTCTAATCTGAAACTCAGCTTTCCAAACTGACAGAGCCAGAGGTGAAGGAAATGTGATGGGAGGTACTAGAAACCACAGAGCTGAAATTTTATTTTATTGAAATGCACAGATTATAATATCCTGACAGTATAAAATCACCTTTTGACATTAAAACAATTATTTGTGTGTGGGTGGTGCTGGTCATTAGCACACACAGTTAGTCACACATTCACCATCCTGCATGGGGAAAGCTTCACGAGTGGTAAAGCAGGTCTGCAGGTGTCTATCTTTTTCTTCCTCTCACTATCTTTCAGTCTTCTCTTTTTCTCCAGGGTTATTTCTGGGCCTTGGTGCTGACACTACAAATCCACTGTTCCTGGTGGTCACTCCCTTCCCCATTTTATTGGACAGGACAGAGAGAAATTGAGAGAGGAGGGGAAAATAGAGAGGGAGAGAGTAAGACACTTGCAGATCTACTTCACCACTTGTGAAATGTCCCTACTGCAGGGGGAGCTCTACCCTGGATCCTGGAGACAGAATTTGTAGTGCTGGTACTGAGTCCCAGAAATAACCTTGGTGGCAACCAAAAAAAATTATTTGTTATGAGAGAGGAGTTTAGAGGGGTAGGAATTAGAGAGAAAAAGGAGCATCATGGTGTGGTGCTCAGCTTTGGCCTAAGGTAGCACTGGGAATTGAACCTGGGATTTGGATGTTTGGTGCTTTGATAAACTGAGCTATCTTCCCAGCTTCCTTCTGACATTTTTATTTTTTATTTTCATTTTTTGATTATTTCACTTATATGTTTAATATAGACACTTATATTTTTAACATAAGTGTTTAATATATGTTTAATATAGACACATGAACTTATAAAAAAGGAACAAAATTACAAACTATCTCAGAGAGTTTCTGAGAACTATGGTGGTTACCGGTGAGGGTAGGGGAATCATCATTTTTTATGACCTTCAGACATTTTTAAATAAGGAGGATGCTTCAAAGGAGTATGCTTTCCTGGGTAGGTGATATGACGGCTACTACCATAGCTTTGGCTTCTGCAAGTGTGTTTCCATTCATTTTTACAGCTTGGTTCCTTCCTGGTAAGGACCAAGTCACAGATCAGAAGGCTGAGCTGTTGTAAGAAGCTGTAGACTAGAAAGGCACTTTTTGTTCCACCCCTGACTTGAGTAGATTAAAAATCAAGAGGATTATATAGATATGTCTGTGCAAATCCTAAAGTGATTTCCTGGATTTGGGAAGTACCCTGACATGTTTTAACTTAGCACTGAAACTGAGAAAAGTTCCCAGTGGCTTGCTGTTTAAAGTAATTGAAAGCACTGTCAACTCAGATTGCTTCTGAAAAAGGCAAACTCAGATGTTTGTAGTGACACTGAAATATAATATGCCTTGAATTAATTCTGGTAAACATCTTGGTTTCCTTACTCACAGTGAGTACAAGAATTTGGCAAATTTTCTATTCTAGAATGCATAATCCTTAGAGAATATACTCTGTTTCCCCCCATCTGGATAGATTTGCCAAAACTAAGTATATTCCTCCTTATTAGCATCAGGGTGTTATTTTAAAATGAAAAACTGGATTTGGCTAAAACATAGACAGAAAGATAAAATCAGATCTATGAAAATACAGCCGATTTGATGTCACCCTTTCACATGTCTAACAAGCAGTTTGATTCAGTTCTCAGTTTTACTTTTACTTATTAGCTGGTTTGACCTTTTATTTTGTTTTATTGAAGAATTTCTGTTTTACAAGCCTCACTTGTCTCAGGGGTACAGTTTCATATCTCCCCAAGATATCTACTAGCACAGTGCATCCCCAAAAGAAGTACCATCTCTCCCTCTTACACCTTTTCCCTCTTCCCCTCTCTCTTTATTATATAGATCTGCGGTAGGTCAAAGGTCTGTTTGTTTTGCTTGCAGTCACTGGGGCTTGGTGCTGACACTACGAATCTACCACTCCCAGCAGCCATCACCCCCTTGTTTTATTAGATGGGACACAGAAACTGAGAGGGAAAGGACAGACACACACACACACGCACACGCACACGCACATGCACGGGGAGAGAGGAGAGAGAGAGAGAGATGGAGAGAGAGATGGAGAGAGAGAGATGGAGAGAGAGAGAGAGAGAGAGAGAGAGTGAGAGAAAGAGAAAGAGAAAGAGAAAGAGAAAGAGAAAGAGAGAGGAGAGCAGGGGCTCCAATCCAGGTACTATGTGTGCTTATTTGTGTGTGCCACCACCAGGTCAAGGATGACCAAATTTCGTATCTCCCCAAGATATCTACTAGCACAGTGCATCCTCAACAGAAGTACCATCTCTCCCTCTTATACCTTTTCCCTTGTCTCTTTATTATACAGATCCTTCACTGCCTGTGAAGCGACTCCCCTGCAGTTGGGGAGCCACGGGCTCCAACTGGGATCCTCATGCCAGTCCTTGCCACATGTGCTTAACCCCTGTGCTACCACCTAACTCCCACCAGGTGAGCTTTTACTTAGCCCCTAGAACACTTTCTTGATGATTTCCTATTGACTTAAACTCATTCAGAGACAATTCTCTACATCTTTAACCAAGTTCTAAGTCATACAGGGAAGCCAGGTGAAATTCCACATGGACCACATGAATAGTGGTGTAAGTTTCAGAGGCTGTGGGCCTGGCTGATATTTTATCCAGCCCCTGAAGAAATGACTGAGAATAGCAAGGAGACTTTCATTGTTAATATTTTTTGAAATATAATGTAATATTATTTTATTATTTATTACATAACTGGTCACATTTGTGGATTTGTATTACATATAATATAATTGGTCACATTACATATATATAATTGGTCACATTTATATACCAGGTCTATGTCTTGATGTTTTTTCACTGAAAGTATCTTGAAAGTTGTTTAATGTCAGTATTTAAAGAAATTTTATCACTCTCTTTTATTCCTGCATCTTACTACATTGTAAGACTGGACTGAAATTTATTTAACCAATACATTTTGATCAGTACTTGGGTTGATTCTAATCTTATGCTCCCATTAATAATGCTACAGGAAGACTCATGTATTGGCAAGAGTAGAATAAATACTTTGGCATTAAGCTAGTGCATTTTAAAAATAGATACTGTCAGATAAACTGCCAAGAAGGCTATGTTGGATTTATACTTGGACCAACATTATGCAAAAAATGAATGTCTTTAGATGTATTCATTTTTTTTTTGCCTCCAGGCTTATTGCTGGGGCTCAGTGCCTGCACCATGAATCCACTGCTCCTGGAGGTCATTTTTCCCCCTTTTGTTGCCCTTATTGTTGTAGCCTTGTTGTGGTTATTATTGTTATTGTTGATGTTGTTCATTGTTGGATAGGACAGAGAGAAATGGAGAGAGGAGGGGAAGGCAGAGAGGAGGAGAGAAAGACACCTGCAGACCTGCTTTACCACCCAACCACCCCCAGTGTATTCATTTAATTGAAGTGAGGGAGGCAGCAGGAGACCACCCTTTCAGTGAATAAGGTGCAGAGATAGAATCTAGGTTCTCGTGTTCAAATCCTGTGCTCTAGCTGCACTGGGGCAGTTTTCTTCCCCTTCTTCCCCTTCTTTCCCCTCTTCTTCCTCTTCCCCCTCTTCCCCTCTTGCCCAGTTTTCTCTAACTGTGATCAGAGAAAACCATTTCCTTTCCTGAGATAGTCTGCTTGTACTCTTGGTGCATTTCTATTGGGATAAAATTGTTTTTATAATTAGATTTTAGGAACACTGTGCCTTAGGGAATTTAGATCTGCTTTCTGTGACTTGTGCTACAGTTGCCCCCCAATTTTTCATTTGCTTTCTGGCTTTGCTAATGGTGATCTACACAGGTGGAAATCTTTGTATTTAAGGAATGATAGATATTATGAATAATATCTATAATAGTTATCAACCTGTAGTTTCTGCATTTGTATTATTTTAATTTAATTAACATTTACTTGTTATGAGAGAGGGAGTCAAGAGAAAGAAACAGAGCAGCACTCAGCTTTATCACAATATGGTGCCAGGGATTGAACCGTTGAGCTCTGAGACCTCAGTAGCCTTGCAAGTTTGTTCTCTAAATTATCTTCTTGACTCTTGTATCATTTTAGGATGTTTCTTTCTTGAGATTATGGTTCTTCTGTTTTTAAAAATATTTCCTTCTTTACTCTCTTTGGAATTTGTTTGCTATACAATAGATTTATAAATATTATAAAATAGTTTTTTTAGCAATGATTATTTTGTTAGTTTAAATGGACAGATGCTAGTTAAATGATGGTAAGACAAGAACTGGACATATATGATACATTTTCCTATATATGCACTTATATGTAATATACATATGTAATATTCATATAAACATGTACTTACATATAACACACTTACATACAAGATAAATAACATATAGTCTTCTGTGTCCTTTAAAATTATATTGCTTTCTAGCTCTTTCTGATCTTTCCTACATCTATTTCTTGTGTTTTTCTTGTCCTTCTTATCATTTATAATACTTTGAGTTTCTTTAATTTGATATTTATTCCTGATATTATTTTCCCTTTTTTATTTATATTCCCGTATAGAGTCCTGCCTGTATCAGTTCTTATTTACTCCTTCCTTTTGACTATCAGTCACCTCCAGATATCTTCTTGTCTCTCTTTTCATTACCATGCATAATTTTATTAGCCACGTTTCTTTTCGTGTGAGTTAAGCTTCATTTTGCAGTGCTGTCTGTTGCATTTCAACCACTGTGTAGCAACTTCTTTTCTAGTTTATTTTCTTCACATATTGGATATCATTGCTATTTTTCCTATGACACATAATATCTTGCCTGAGTGTTATATTGATACATTCAACTTCTGAAGACATTTGATTGAGGTCTACTTTCTGGGACACTCTATTCTTTCCTCTCTCTCTCTCTCTCTCTCTCTGTCTCTCTCTCTCTCTCTCTTTTTCTGTTGTCCCAGGGTCTTTACCACTCTGGGCTGTGGGTGCACCAGGACTCAAATCTGTATCATGTCATGGCAAAACAAAAACAGGAGCACTCCCAGGTGAGTTAACTTCTTGGCCCAGATCTTATGTACAGAGAAAAAATTTTTTCTTCTTAGATTAACAAGTCTAGAGAATTATGAAATTAATTTCCTCAATTTAAATATTTATTTCTTCATATTGCATGTATGGAATATGCCATTTTGTCATAGTTTATTCTTCCACATGGTTATGTTTAATAATAATGTTCAGGATTTTTATCCAGCATTTGAGATTATTCTGAATTTCTTCTTTTGTCCAATACTTTCTGGCAAGGAGTTATTTTCTGTATTATGTATGAAATCAATAAGAATGATTTGGAAACTTTCCATCATTTAAGTGTTCTTGAAAAGTTCTGATATCACTGGAATAAATTTTCTTTAGGAACTGTTTAAAGCTCCCAGTAATTTCATATGAACATTACATTTGGGGGGTGGGGATAGTAAATTCTGAACAATTAAATCCTATGGTAGTTGGCACATATAGATTTCTAAAATATCCCTTCCTCAATTTTATTAAGACATAATTGACATATAATATTGTGGAAGTTCAAGATGTAGAATATGAACTTTTATTATTCATGCACTTGTATGTTGTAAAATGATTGTTACTATTACCATTGGCTAGCACCTCTGGCTTCATATAAGTATCATTATCTATTCAATTTACTTGTAGGGAATTGATATGTGTATAAATAATTAATTCCCAAAGAATACATTTAAATTTAGTTAAAAGATATTGGTAGATATATTTTATCATAACATATTAAGATATTAGCAATTTCAATCTTTCCTTTTTGAATCTACGGGCATACCACCCATACCATACCCCACCAATCACATCTGATTTCCCTTTTGATACGAGTTGTTTAAAGAAGGATACCTACCACCATTTCCAGGTTATCTTCGCTTTTTATTTAAAAAAAATTGTATTAGTAGTTTATCTGAGCTACTTATGCTTTCTAGAAATCATTAATTTATGGGCTAATATTTTCTTGTGAATTTTTATGGACATGAAATATGAATTTCTGTTCTTTTCTCTTATTTGTTGATTTATTATTGGATGAAGACAGAGAGAAATTGGGAGATAGAGATGCAGAGAGACAGAGAGATAGATACCTGCAGTCCTACTTCAGTACTCCTGAAGCTTTTCCCCCAGCAGGTGGGGACCAGGGGCTTGAACCTGGGTCCTTGCACATTGTTATGTGTGTGTTTAACCAGGTGCACTACTTCCTGGCCCCTGAATTTTTGTTTTCTTGGTAAATTTTTAAAAATATAATTCTTGGGATCTTAATGTAAACAGTAAATATAAATAGTTGTCGGCACATGTGTGAAATTTCTCAATTTTCAGCAATACACTCTCACCCCAGCCTAGGTCCTTCTCCATCTTCATGCACTAGGTCTTGAATTCCCCCCGCCCCAAAGTCCTTTACTTTGGTGCAATACACCAAACTCAGTCCAAGTTCTACTTTGTGTTTCCCATTTCTGTTCTTACTTGTCAACTTCAGTGTCCAACAACAGATGAGTGGCTGAGAAAGTCTTGGTAGATTTTTTAAATGTATCATTTACATTTACAAACTTCATTATTTAGCTTTATGTATCTCATTCTTTTGCTTCTACTATGCTTCTACTTTTTCCTTGAATATTCATTAACCTTTTATTATATATAGTGATGCTGTCTTTTATGGTACATAAATATTCATTGTTACTGATAATTTTGGAACTATACTCTTTATCATTTTAAAGCTTTTTCTTTTCATCTTATGTTATGCCTTTTGCCATTTCATTTATTTAGTGATTTGTAATATGTCTTTTAAGTAAAAAAATAATCGATGCATTTTCAAATTTTCTAAATTAAGGTTTTTTTTTTTTTGTTTGGCTTATATTTACAACAAATTTTTGGTGTTGTTTTGTAAACAGATATGGAAGACTTTCTATTTATGGGTGAATTTTAGTTATTTAATTTTTATTGTAATGACAACTACATTTGGTTTTAGTTCTCTCATATTATTTTATTATACACATTGCATTTTTATAGTTTAAAATATTTCATAATTTGTTCTGTCTTTTTTTTAGCTTTTGCTTATACTTGTAATTAGAAAAGTTTATGTTATGAATTTTTATCATGGTGTTTTCTATAGAATCATAATCTTTTATGGTTGCCATATTTATTTCTTTAATAAATATTTTTCTATTCTGATTATATAAAATTAGTATAATTTACTTTTCTTTTACACCTTTATTAAAATATTTATTTAATATAATGAAGAGAGAAACAAAGAAAAAGAGAACAGAGCATTTTTTCAGTTCATGTGGTGCTGGAAGCATGAAACTGGGAGCCCTGACTCTCCACTACTTAAACCACTTTCCCAGCTGCTTTCTTTTCTTTCTTGTTCATCCTTCATATTTTGTTTGTTGAAGAGTTTCCCAATCCCAGACTTACTAATACTGGTTATTAGAAATCATCCTGATTTTTACTTATGTCTCCATGCTTGTAAGAACATGTCTGCTTATTGCTTTTATCGGGTACATTTCTTTGTCTAAAAAAAAACATACCACAAGGCCTGCGTGCTGAGAAGGGCCTCTGGCTGTCCTTTGCTACAAAGGGCAGAGGTCTGGACTAGCTCATAGTTAAACTCCAACAGTCCAACAGGCCAAGGATGATAGCAACATGCAGTTATCCATGAATTCTGATGACTGGTATTCTCCTTGAGTGTCTAGGGAATGTACATAGGATGACTGGAGAATGACTCAACATTTCTTGTGGCGTCTTATATACAGCTGACTTAATGATATTTAGACAGTGGCAAGTGTAGTTAGATTTTAAACACCCTTACCTGCTCTCTGATGTATTCCTATGAGAAATTTATTCTGACCTTTCTATATTATGTATAACTAGCTACCTGTTATTCTATCTTGACATTTAATTCCTTGATGTATTCATGTTCACTTAAAAAATCTTTGATCTTCATTGCTCCTTTTTGATGTTATGAATATATATATATATATATATATATATATATATATATATATATATGACACAACACTGTCAGAGTTCTGGTCTGGTTGCTCACTTGACACTGTCCTATCTCAGGATGTCTTGTGTGCATCCTTCTAGATGTCTTCAAATCATCAGTTTGGTGTCTGAAGTTGATCTCTCTCAACCCTGAGACATGAGGGATCTCAGGGTTCTAGCATCTGTCTCTCTGAAATAGTTGTGCTAGTTATTTTATTATTTATTTTATTTATTTATTTCCACCGAGGTTATTATTGGAGCTTGGTGCCTGTGTTACTCTGGTATTCATGGCAGCCATAGTTTTGACATAGTTTTGACATATGATAAATAGAGAGGTACAGAGGGAGAGTGAGGAGAAAGAGGGAGGGTGGAGGGAGGGAGAGAGGAGGAGAGAGACAGAGGGAGAGAAAGAGAGAAAGAAGAAAGAAAGAGAGAAAGAGAAGAGAAGAAGAAAGAAGAGAAGAGAATTGAGAAGAGAGACACCTGCAGCACTGCTTCACCATTTGTGGAGCAGCTTCACATCTTCAGGTGGGGGCAGGGGCTTGAACTTTGGTCCTTGAGCATTGTAAAGTGTGCTCTACCCAGTGAGCCACTCCCTGCCATTCCACCTCTGAATTTTTGACTTTATAACCTATTAGAATTCACTTATGTTACATAGTTTCTGTTACTGCTTTTTCAGATATTTCCATTAAAAGCCAGGAAATCTGTGCCCCTTTACTTGACACCCTCAGGCCACCTTCCTTCTGGTAGTCTACTCATCTGTTGTTACAATTGTGAAATCCTTTTTTTGCCAGAAGTTTGAAGTTTCATACCAGCACTGCTGCCTGGTATTTTCTGTTACTTTCACTCCCTTTTATAGGCCTCAGGAGATTCATCCTGAAGGCATCATGGGGACAACATTCTTTATGTTTTTGTAATGATATCGAACAAAGCCTTTACTTTTTTGAACACAGTTTTGTGTTGGAAGTACCAGTGAAGAAACTTAAATGATACACATAGTGGACACTCTGTCCTCTTTCCTCCCTGTTTCTGTCCAAGACACCTGGTCACAGAGGCTGGGTTCTCAGTCACTTTATGAAAAGCAACCTGTGGCTTGATGCTTCATCCTAGTTCTTGTTGGATTCAATAAGCACCAGACTCAATTTCAGCCACCCACAGCAGAGACCTGGAGGAGGGGAGATAAATGTAAGGGAAGAGAGAGAAGAGAGGAGAAAGAGACAAGGAAAGATACAGACACACACACACACACACACACACACACACACAATAGTCTTCAGTCTTTCTTTGGTTGGCTTTACCCATAACTAAGACTGGCGTTGACCACATCTGTAACCCATAAATGGGAAATGCAAAGAAAGAACACAGTTCATGGCACAGAAACACGAGGTGCAGAGCTAAAGGAGGGAGACCTAAGTTCTATATAGATCATATTGATGCTTCCAATTTGTCACTGAGCCCCAACCTCTCCTCTGTTTCCATGAGATTTCTTTATAACCTCACAATACCACTCTCACTTAGTGGGATAGGATTGTGTTATTTACTATGATGATATACCAACTCATGATATTTTTATTATAGAAAAAAAGTGAGAAAATCCAGATTTGATTTCTCTTTCCTGTCCTGTGTGAACTGACATCATCTGCCATGTGAATTCAAACAGATTCTATGTTTTAGTTTTTTAAATCAGAATGCCACTCTGGTCTGGATATTGGTTTTGTCAGGAGTTGAACCTGTTACCTCTTACATGGAAATCCTGTATACTACCACTGTACTATCTCCCGAGTCTCAAACTCAGACTCTTTATTTGCCTGCTCAATGATGACATCAGAGTTAGTGATAGTTTAAATGAACTTATTGGCTGGTTGGTGTAATACAGTCATTTAGAACTGGAGGTAGTAGAGAGGGTCACCATTTAGGTTTGCCACAGCTCATGGAGTCAGCCCCCTGAGCTGCAGGCAGGTACTGTGGATTCCCACAGCTCTCTTATCTTTCCTTCCAGGTCTTTTTAGGTTGTGGATGCTGGTTAACCTAACTACGAGAATCCTGTAAATCAACAGTCTCTTGGTAAAGTGATAGCTTGCATTCATCTAGACTCATTGTAATGTTTGCAAAGGCTTCAGTGTTCCAGAAGGTGACTATTACCTCATTCATGGACCATCATTTGGAGACATCAGTGTCTCTCCTTTCCTGCCATGCTAATGATGCAACATCTGTCTTTTGAACACAGCTATTTATATGTGAAGTTTTTTTTTTTTTTTTTTTTTTTTTTTTTTTTGTTCTTTAGGCTTTCTGCTCAACTCTGCCTACTTCTGCTCTGGCAGAACGAGGATTTTGTACCTATGTACAGTTTCCCTTCAGGTTTGTAGGCACCAGGCTCAGGAAAGTGCATTAGTGCAGGGCAGGGCTGGGAATACTGAGTGTGAACTGCAAATGAGAATGCCTCTGAAATCCCTGTTGATCCCCTTGTTTTCACCTCACTGCATCCCAAAGATGAGAACTGGCTGAGGATGGACTGGGATTTGCCTCTGCCAGTTGGCAGGGTGCCCCTGGTAATGGGAGATTATTAGAATCCTGCCCCTTTCCAGCAAGCTTTTATCTACACTCATTTCTGTGTTGTGCCAATTAGAGGTGCACATTGGTTTCCGTTGCATGTGTCCTGGAAGCTCTGTCCATACAGACTTAGGAGAAATAGCTTTCTGAATGTGCATGTCACTTTGGTTTTCTGTAACAAGGTGTGACAGTGGGATTTCAGGTCCCACACCCAAAATTCCTAAGTGGCACTCTGTCTGAAGAGATGATCTGGGGACAGTTTACTACCCTGGCATCTTTCTGCTTGCAGTGTCTCCTAGGGATGACTACACAGCTCTGGGTATATAGCAGAGATCACTTATTCCTGAAAGTCTTTTTCCCCAGTGGTGACATTATGCCATTCATCCTGGAGCTACCTAGCAAAGCATGAGCAAGAAAGTAGAGTACAGTGCAATCTGGACTCGGTGCAGCCTACCCAGCTGTAAGGACTTAGTGACATTTCAGATGCTTCTTACTCCAAGTCTCTATGTGTAACTGCTGTGCACCATTTGGCCAGTGATCAGTCTTCTGTTGAATTTCTAATAGATAAAATACCAGGTACCCACATGCTCAACAGTACCCCACAGAGGACTTGCCTTTCAAACCCAGGTTCATCTGCCCCACTAGCTGCTCTGGGTCTAGGACAAAATTTTTCCTCTTACCCCTTAGATACCTGGTCTCTTTTAACAAAAGCAAAAGCAACATTCCCAGTTCTACGTTCGCTTTAGCCAGAGGCTGTTTGTGGTGTTGGTGCTCCTGTGACTGACAGCTGCAGCAGTGAAGTGTTCAGCTGGGGACTCCCTGTGTGGAAAGCCCCACCTACTTTCCTTGGTAGCTGCACAGTCTTACTGACATGAAAAGCAATTGACATAGAACCTGTGAAGAGAATTAGAGAGAGACAGGGCGGTTCTGGGAGTTGACTCATGGATCCAGCCCTTTGGGTGCATTTCTGTAGCTTGGCTTAATACATTTATGCAGTCAGGCAGGGGCTCCCCCTCCTCCAGAAGCCACTTGAATACTTCTAGTGTTAGCCTCTGAAGAGGACTTGATGGAGCCTTTACTGCTTTCTGTGGGCAGGGGTCAGAACTGGTGCTCAAAGGACAGATGAAGAAACTGTCCTCACCTCACACGGTACCTATTCCTCTCCTCCTGGCTGGTTTGAAATACAGGGTTAGTTCTCAGCTGTTTCTCAGAACACATGCTAGTATGTTCTCCTGGTGTCAGTGTGTGTATGTGTGTAAAATAAAGTACAAAAAAAACTATGGCAACAAAAAATGTTTATCAGTAAATGTTATGTTAGCTTCTTTTTCTGATGGAAAAGAGCTTATAATTTCTCATAGATAATAATAGTAATGGAACATCTACATTGGCAGTATTTTAAGTAGAAAACATGGTGTTAACCATAAGCACTATGGTTAATGTATAGTAGAGCTCCAAAGTATATCCATTATATATACTGGAAACTTGGTATTACACCTCACTGTTTACCCTGCCCCCTGTCTTCCTGGCAGCTATCTACCATTCTGCTCTCTCATTCTGACTGTGACTATTTTAGGTCTCTCATAATAAGTGGGGTCATATAGTATTTTTTATTCTGTATTGGGCTTATTTCACTTTTTTTTTGCAAGTCCATATGTCTCAGATTTCTAGATCCATATATGAGTGAAATCATCTAGAAGACGTTTCTTATCTTGTATGTTTACTAAGCATAATCACCTCTAGTTCCATCCATATTTTCCCAAAGGACACAATGACATCTTTTTATTGCGGAGTAATATTCCATGGACTATATTAGAATCCTACAGCTGCTTTGGCTAGTCATCTGTTGATGGGCATTTAGGCTGCTACCTTTATTTGACTATTGTGCATAATGCAGATATGAACATTTGGATGCATGTGTCCCTTTGAATTAGTGTTTGAGTGTCCACTGAATACATGCCTAAAAGAAGTACTGCTGGATCATAAGGTACTTCCATTTGTATTTGTTTACGGACTGTCCATATAGTCTTTGAAAGGGGATGCACCAGTTTGCATTCCCTCCAGCAGTGTAGCAGAGTTTCTTATTATTCACAAATCAGCCAACAGCTTTCATTTTCTGATTTGTTGATGGAGGCCATTCTCGCAGATATGAGATGGTATCTCAGTGTAGTTTTAATTTGCCTTTCTTTAATGATGGGTGAAGTGGAACTTTTTTTGGTCTGTGGGCCATATGTATCTATTCTTTAGAAAACTATTTGCTCAGTTCTTTGGCCCACTTTTTTATTGGGTTATTTTTGCTTCTTCTGTAGATCAGTAATAATTCTGTATAAATTTTTGATACCAGTTGCTTATTGGTTGGGTGACAGGCTAGAACAAGATATTCCAAGCCAATTAAGCAAACAAAAGGAGGGGAACAGCTATTCTAGTATCAGGTAAAATAGACGCTCATGCAAAAAACAAAAGGTGAAGAGATACAACATGGATAGTACATTATTGCTCAGAGAATCATTCCAAAAGGAAGACATAACCATCAATATATACACTTCTTATATATGTGCACCCAAGTATATATAAAAGGTACTTATTGACCTCAAGGGAGACATCAACAGCAGCACAATATTAGTAGGACACCTCAATATACCATTCACGGCAAGAGACATATTTTTGGACCAAAAATCAATAAGGAAATAGAGGCCTTAAATTACATGTGATAAACCAAGATATATTCAGAACTGTTCACTCCCAAAGAAAAGAATATATATTCTTGTCAAATGCACATAGAACATGCTCAAGGAGTGACCTTGTGTTGGGACACAAAGACAGCCTTCGTAAATATTCGAATGTTGAAATCATAGAAAGTATCTTTTCTGGCCATGAGGTTGTGCAGTTAGAAATCAGCTATAAAAAAAAAAAAAACGAAGAAATACAACTAAACTATGGAGACTGAACAATACACTTCTGAATAACACCTCGGTCACTGAAGAAATCAAAAGTGAACTTAAAAAAATTACTTGAAGAACAATGAAAATGAAGAAACCAATGACCAATGAAGAGTCTATGGGATACAGCAAAAGCTGGCCCATGAGAGAGTTTGTAGTAACACAGGTCCATATTAACAAGTAGCAAGATCTCAAGTAAGCTATCTAACATCACATATGAACTAGAAAAGGAGCAACAGAAAGACCCAGAAGTCAGCAGGAAGAAGGGAATAATCAGTTCTCTTCTTGCATGCAGGGTTTGTGATGAAAAATTTAACAGGAGGCTGATGATTATACCTCTACATGTGAGTTTCCTTCTTTTACTAGCAGCCTGCAATATTTTTTATTGTTTTGTTTTTGGATCATTTTACTATGATGTCTTGCTCTGTGTGTATTTGGATTCAGGAAACTGGATATTTTTTCAGCTTCCTAGATATCTATGTTTTGAATATTTCCCAGGTGTGGGAAATTTTCTGCTATGCTTTCTTTGAAGATGTTCTCTGTGGGAGGGATCCCAGTACCTCTCATATTGTTTTTTTTTTCATGAAGTCTGCAATTTCATGGAGAAATGCTTCATTTTCCCCCAATCCTTTCCAATAGCTTTAAATTCACAGAGAATGATGGTTGTATCTTCTAGTGCTGATATTCTCTCCTCCATCTTGTTTATTTTATATCCTAGGCTTGCTACTTGAGCCTGAACACTATTCTAAATGTTCTTCACACGCTGCAGCTCTGTTTGACCTTTTTTCCCTATGTTTTGTAATTCTTTCATGAAATGATCTCCGAACTCTTGATTTGTGTTCTGTATGTTAAGTTTAGATTCATGAATTACTTTCATAATGAAGTTGCTGGAAACTATCTCTCATTTTTTTTTTCCAGATCTGTGTCTTTCTGGTTGTTTGTAATTTCAGACATTGCTCTTTGATTACTTCTAAGCTTTCACATTTAGTATGGCATCTGTTGAGGAAGCAGGCAACACTGCAATGGTAGTATTGGATTTCTTTTCTTTTTAAAAAAATGTATTTATAAAATGGAAATATTGACGAGGACATAGGATAAGAGGGGTACAATTCCACAAAATTCCCACCACCAGAACTCTGTATCCAGTCCCCTCCCTTCATAGCTTTGCTGTTCTTTATCCCTCTGGGAGTATGGACCCAGGATCATCATGGGGGGCAGAAGGTGGAAGGTCTGGGTTCTGTAATTGCTTTCCCACTGTACATGGGCATTGGCAGGTCAATCCATACTCCAAGCCTGTTTCTGTCTTTACCTATTGGGGCAGGGCTCTGGGGAGGCAGGGCTCCAGGACACATTGTTGGGGTTGTCTGCCCAGGGAATTCAGATTGGCATCATGGTAGCATCTGGAACCTGGTTAGCAGCTCTGCTCAGTATTTGGTATGTGTGTTGTCCTTTTACCAGTTTGTTGCCAGCCTATATGTAACCTGCAACTCTCCTCCTTGTTTCCACTTTGACCCCTCCTGTACTCTTCCTCTACCACTGGCCTAAAAATCTTGTCCTCACATAGAATTCACAGGTTTTAAGCAGCTGCTTTCCAGAGAAAATCAAAAGATGTCCTCAAGCTGCCGTCTTGGCTTTGCCCCCCCCCATTGGATTTCTGTGATTATATATAGTGATATGTGGTATGTGTGTGTGTGTTCTACTGTTATGTCTTTGGGTTGCTTTGGTGTCTATGATGTTAATATAGTCTTGCTGCCATGTTTCCCACCTCTGGAGTCTAACAGCATAGGATAATTGCTTTCTCCTGGGTGCCTAAAGAACAAATAGGATTTATTTTTCTTGCTGGGTCTGGGACCTGAATGGACCACATGACTTTAGTCTTCAACCAGGTTTTTCTGACTCTGGTGTGTCCTTGTGGGCAGTTCAATATCCTTATGCTCCTGAGTTCACAGGTTATTCACTCAACATTTCCCTACCTTTATGCTGCCGACTCTCTTCATGCAACACTTTACGGCAGGTTACCAAAATAGCACTATCTGCCACTAATAATGGCTTATGTCCTAAGAATCTCTCCCTCACCCCTTTTCCATCCACTGACAACTTGCTCCTGTAGCCACCTGTGACTAAAAGAATTACGTCAGAGGAACCAGTTGTAATTTGGTGAGCATTCAGTGACTTTTCTTTGCTTTAATTAGTTGATCAGGGGACCAACATTTGTTGGGCAGTAAGCCAGCTACCCCCTGCTTAAAGCCTCTGTCTCTAGTCCTGTTTAACTAAGCACTGTCCTGTGGGTTTAACACTGCTGTCTATTTACATAACACTGTTAACTAAGCACCACCCTGCCTTCAGGGCATTGGTTTAAGCCTCACTGGTTCACAAGCTTTTTTCTTCTCCCCACCCCCTATCCTATGTACATCCTCTTCTGACCTGACACTTCCACCTCAGGATATATAAGGACAGGATTGTGATTAGAGATAGCTTAGATTGCGCTGCATTCCACATGAATAAAGACCGAACTTGGAATAGTGGAGAGGAAGTGTTAGGGAGGTACTCACTGCAAACTCTAGTGTACTTCTGCTTTCAGGTGTATATTTTGCAGTAGTTTATGGATACGTGTGCACATAAGCTCTCTCTCACAGAAACTGGTGTATATCTAGGTTATGGGACTTTGTTAGAAAGTGAACCACCTGAGATGAAATTAGAGTGTACTATGAAAGGAAAGGTCTCACCCGAGTAATGAAGCTGAAGGGTTGTCATTCCACACGTGAAGTCTCTGGATACAGTCTGAGGTGAAGCACGTTGAGGTGGCAATCGTTGCGTTGGTTAGGTTGTGATTGGCAGATGCAATATTATTTGGTTTGGATTGGGAGATGCATACGGGAAAGTGAGCCCTATCCAAGGGTTCCAGGATTGCTCAACAAACTGTTTGGCTTCATATGTTAACTCTCTTTTCAATCACCAGGTTCCAGATACCACCAGGATGCTGACCAGGCTTCCCTGGATTGAAGACCCCACCAATGTGTCCTGGAGCTCAGCTTCCCCAGAGACACACCTTACTAGGGAAAGAGAGAGGCAGACTGGGAGTATGGACCGACCAGTCAACGCCCATGTTCAGCGGGGAAGCAATTACAGAAGCCAGACCTTCTACCTTCTGCAACCCTCAACGACCCTGGGTCCATGCTCCCAGAGGGCTAGAGAATGAGAAAGCTATCATGGGAGGGGGTGGGTTATGGGGACTGGGTGGTGGGAATTGTGTGGAGTTGTACCCCTCCTACCTTATGTTTTTGTTCATTAATCCTTTCTTAAATAAAAAATTAAAAAAAAAAAAAGACCGAACTGCGTACCACCCAGCCATGAGTCTCTCTCTTCCGCCTGTGAAGCTAGCCCGGCATAATGGTGCCCTGAACAAGGACCGGCAAACATTCAGCAGTCACTACTCTATGGTTCTGCCTCCGGAAGTCACTGCTCATTATTTTAATGTGAAGAAACTTTGTAGTTTTATTTTTTGTCTTTATCAATTTTTATTGCCTATGCTTTTATTGTCTTATCCAGAACTTATCTACAAAGCCTGTATGTATCAAGAGGTGCTCATCCTATGCTTTCTTCTGGGAGTTTCATGGTTCATTTAAGTCCTGAATCCACTATGAGGTGATTTTTTAATAGAGGCATCAGTGGAAAAGCAATATCTATAACATGTTAAATGTGTTTATATTGGATGACTATATAAAGGAGTTTCTGTTTTGTACATATCACATTGTCTCTTTTTTTTTTTGATGAATGCAGAGGCTAAACAGAACTACAAAAGGCTTGATGATTTTCCTGAAAACTAATATATCTGGAAGATTGTTTTATCCTCCCTAAGGATTTTATTCATTATTTTATATTATGTAATGTGTACATTTTATCTGTCTATAATTCCTTCATGCATAAAAAGGGTGTAGTGTGATAATAATGTTTCACATACATTTGAAATCTTACTTTTCCTCCCAGAGTTTCATCATATGCATTTTTCCTGAACTTAGGAAATGATTCTTTTTTATCATATCAAGTAAACTGGTTATAAGGTTTTTATGTTGTTGTTGTTGTTGTCAGAGTCAACACTGGGGCTCTGTGTCTACAGGATTCCACCATATCTGATGGACTCTATTTTATTATTATTTTCTTAGGCAAGGGTGAGAAGTAGAGAGAGAGAAGGAGTGAAGGAAAGTGAGAGAGACAGAGAGAATGATGGATATCACAGAATCCCTTTACTACTTTTCAAGCTTCCCCTATGCAGATACCTCATGTAGTAGCCTAGGGCTTGAACCCACGTCCTCACACATAGTAAAGTGTTCACTATGACAGGTAAGTCACCTTCTAGACCCTAGGCTGTATGATTTTGATAGATGCCTTATATTAGGATTTAAGAAGTACCTTTGTTGCATATAGGTTGAGAAATTTTAAAAATAGAAATGGATGTATTTAATCAAAGTCTTTTCTTTGGGCAATATAATCATATTTTATGGCTTACTAAAATGAAGAATTACATTGATCTATTTTCATGATATATTATTTTATAGTTTCCAGTGTACACATATTATTCGTATTTGTTGAGAAGTGTTACCTATTATGTTAACCTTGTATTACATATAATAACAGAATTATTTCTGGGACATGGTTCTTGAACAACTACAGATGTCCCGCTGCTCCCAAGACCGCTTTTCTTTTTCTTTTTTTCTCATATATAGAGAAGTATGGGGGGGGTGCTAGGGAAAGAGAAGGAAAGACATCTATAGCTCTGTTTTGCTCCAGTATTCATGAACCTCCCTCCCCACAGGTGGGGACCTAGTGCTTGATCCTGGGTCCTTGTACATAGTAATGTGTGCACTCAACCAGGTGAGCCACAACCTGGCTCCTCTTGTCGGTAATATTTTTAAAAAATTAAGCAACGTGGATAGGGTGACATTTTTCTTTACAAAATATCATTTTGTTCTCTTCTTTACTTATGAAGATTTAAAATCTTGGGAGATGGGTAATGACTAGAATGTTTAAACCTTATTTTCACTCTTGACTTTCCCTATGTCACTCAGAAAAATGTCAGTTTCAGGAAAATTTTACCATGTTTAGTAGAAGAGCTTAGAGGGTGTTCTTGTATATCCTTTTGGACTAATTTAATTTTTTCATGATTATATATATGTACATATTTAGCCATGACTATTTGACTTGGTATCTTTTATTATGTTTTTTGTTTGTTTCTTTGTTTTTGCCACAGGCTTACTGCTGGGGCTCAGTGCTTGCACTATGAATCCACTGGTCCTGGAGGTTATATTTTTATTTTTATTTATTTATTTATTTACTTATTCCCCTTTGTTGCCTTTGTTGCTTTATTGTTGTAGTTATTGTTGTTGTTATCGATGTCATCTTTGTTGGATAGGACAGAGAGAAATGGAGAGAGGAGGGGAAGACAGAGGGGGAGAAAAGAAAAACATCTGCAGACCTGCTTCACTGCCTGTGAAGTGACTTCCCTGCAGGTGGGGAGCCCCGGGCTTGAACCAGGATCCTTACACCGGTCCTTGTGCTTGGTGCCACGTGCACTTAACCCGCTTGGCTACTGCCCAACTCCCCTGGAGGTTATTTTTTTCCTTTTGTTGCCCTTATTGTTTTTCGTTGTAGCTGTTATAATTGTTATTGCTGTCATTGTTGTTGGATACGACAGAGAGAAATTGAGAGAAGAGGGAAAGACAGAGGGGGAGAGAAAGGTAGATACTTACAGTGCTGCTTTACTGCTTGTGAAGTGACTGCCCTGCAGGTGGGGAGTTGGGGGCTTGAACCGGGATCCTTACATCAGTCCTTGCACTTCACGCCATGTGCGCTTAACCTGCTGTGCTACCACCCGGCCCCCTTATGATGTATTTTTAGATTATCACACTCTGACGTCAGGTAAAATAATGTCCCTTGAAGAACATCATGTGAACTTTCCAACACCACATGCCATTTTTCTTCCCTCACAACTTCTGTTCTAATGTAGTCTTGCCTTTTCCTTTTCAAATATGATGTCATACATTGTCATACTACTACTTCTGCTTAAGCATATAATAATCTTTTCAGAGAGTATAAATAATATTTTTATTTAGTATAGTAATGGTTTACAGTAAATACATTTGTCCATACATGTGTACAATTTCTCAGTTTTCTGAAAAACACTCTCACCCTCAGCCTAGGTCCTCTTCCTCCATCTTCAACCAGAACCTGGAAAACCTCTTCTCCCCCCAGAGTCCTTTACTGTTGTGCAGTACATCAAACCCAGTCCATGTTCTGCTTTGTGTTTCTCTCTGTTCTTATTTCTCAACTTCTGCCCATGACTGAGATCATCCCATATTCGTCCTTCTCTTTTTGGCTTATATCACTTGAAATGATTCCTTCATAAGAATCTATAACATAAACTATATACACACTATATATGATAAATAAGGAAAAGAATTTCCCCATTTAATGATTTGTTATCTTTTCTATTTTCACTACTCCTTTGTGAAGATCTTTATTTCCACTTAGTAGCATTTTCTTTCTGTCTGAAGGACTTTCTTTAACATTTATTGAAATAAAGATCTGCTCTGTATATCTGGTGAAGTCTATATATTCACTTTTAAAAGATATTTTCACCAGCTTAGAAGTCTAGATTGACAGGTACTATTCCATTATGTTTTTCTTGTTTTGTTTCTTGACAAAATATTAACTGTCATCCTTACTTTTTTCTTTGTGTGTAATGTGACCCCCCCAACTCCTGATGCTTTTAGTTCATATTTATTACTGATTTTGAGAAGTTTTTGATTATGATGTACAATGCTTCACTTTCTTTAGTTTCTTGTGTTACATTTTTCAGTTTCTTGCAGCTATAGATTTTATAGATTTGATAAATAAATTAAAAATTTTGTCTATTACTTTCTTGTATACTTTCTGCCACTTCTATCACCTCAAAACCCAGAGACTCTACTTGTAACCTCCTAGGCTACTTGACATTATCTTAATTGTCATAGATGCACCATTGATTTTGAACTTTTGTTTAACTTTGGGTAGTTTTATTACCATCTATTCAACTAAACTTTTCTTTTGCAATTCCTATCCTGGTCTTAATCTTATCTGTTCAGTTTCCATCTCACATGTTTTATAAAAAAGAAACACTGGCAAAACCATAGGGTAAGAGGGGTACAACTCCATACAGTTCCCACTACCAGAACTCGGTATCCCATCCTCTCCCCTGATAGCCTTCCAATTCTTTAGTAGAAAATGGGTGTATGGACCCAAGTTCATTATGCAGTGCAAAAGGTGGAAGGTCTGGCTTCTGTAATTGCTGCCCTGCTGAACATGGGCATTATTAACAGGTTGATCCATACTCCCAGCCTGCCTCTCTCCTTAGTGGGGCAAGGTTCTGGGGAATCAGAGCTCCAGGACACATTGATGGGGTCTGTCCAGGGAAGTCTGGTTGGCATCATGCTAGCATCTGGAACCTAGTGGCTGAAAAGAGAGTTAACATATAAAGCCAAACAAGTTGTTGACTAATCATGAATCTAAAGGCTGGAGTAGTGCAGATGAAGAGTTGGGGGGGGGGTCTCCATTTTGTAGATAGCTAGTAGGACTATTTTAGTTATATTCCAAAGGGCCTACGGCTATACTAGTTTTTTTTTTTGGGGGGGGTAATCCTCTACACATGTTATATTTTAAACTCTACAGGCTTGATTTCATTTTATCATCACTTCATATGCTTCCCACATAAATATCTGAATTTGTAATATCTAGCTGTAATAGTGTTCAAAATGTTCAATATCCTTGTCTTCTAAATTCAACAATGCATCTTTTTGAATAATTTTAATTGATTTCATTTTTTATTTATGATAGACTATATTTTATTTCATTTTTAAAAAAAAATTTAATTATATTTTATTTATTGGATAGAGACAGATGGAAATCTAGAGGGAAGGGGATGATAGAAGGAGAGATAGAGAGAAACCTGCAGCCCTGCTTCACCACTCACAAAGCTTTCCCCCTGCAGTTGGGAATTGGGGGCTCTAACCTGGGTCCTTGCACATTGCCACATGTATGCTCAACCAGGTGTGCCACCAGCTAGTCCCAGTTTCTCATTTTGTATCTGATTATTTATTTTAAGGTTCTATAGGTTTTGAGTTTTATCTTGCTTGGTGCCATATAGTTTAAAAATTTGTCCTAAGTATTATTGACCTTTCTTCTGGAGTGTTAGACTTCTTATAAAAGTCTGTTTCCTTCAGGTCTTCCTTGTAAGCTTTCTTGGCAGGGACTGTATTAGAGCTCAATAGAAGGGGCATGATGTCCCCTCTGTAGAGTCTAGGCAGTGCTCATCTGATCAGGAGGGTTTCCATCCTCACTGGACGGAGCAAGCACTACTCCTAGTCTGTGCTGGACATTGTCTCTGCTAACTCGTCCACATGATTCTTTCACTGGCTTTGTGTAACTTTCTCACATGCATTTGGTAATCATGACTCAGCTGAACACTGAGATCTCAGCTGTAAATGTGAGGAATTATTTCTCTGTGCAGTCTTCACTCTGATGTGTCAGCTTAAGAATGATAACCAACTTCTTCATGGACTTCAGTTTTGTCTCTTCAAGATAAACGGTTTGGCATGCTCTGCTTCAATGCCTGTATTGTGACCAGAGGTTGCTCAAAGAGAGATCGCTTTTTTTTTCTACCTTTCAGTCATCATTACCCACTACATGATATATAATTCCATATATCAGGCTTGCTGTTTCGGAGTGGAGTACACATCTGGACCCAGACAGAAGTTTTTAATTATCTAAAGATTTATGAAATGTGGGAGTTGGGTGGTAGCACAGTGGGTTAAGTGCACGTGGTGGCACGAAGCGCAAGGACTGGCGTAAGGATCTCGGTTCGAGCCCCAGCTCTCCACCTGCAGGGGAGTCGCTTCACAGACAGTGAAGCAGGTCTGCAGGTGTCTATCTATCTCTCCCCCTCTCTGTCTTGCCCTCCTCTCTCCATTTCTGTCTGTCCAGTCTAACAACGACAACAATAATAACTACAACAATAATAAAAACAACAAGGGCAACAAAAGGGAAAATAAATAAATGAAATAAAATAAAAGGTTTAAAATGTTTTAAAAAAAAGATTTAGGAAATGGTGTATGCCTTATATTCACATTTCCATGCTGGCAGCTAGCCTCCACAATAAAGGAGTGACCTCCTCTGGGTCAGCTTCGTTGGTCAGTTCCATTGTGCTTACGTTCTCTGTACAGTTGGCTGTAATTCTAAAAAAAAAAATTTCAAGAGATGATGACTGTGTGGGACTTACTTGCATTTTTCTTTGTGCTCGTATCAATCATATGCCACTTTAAAAAATTATTTTCAAAATTAGGGACAAGGAATAGATCACTCCGTAGAGCACACAGTTGGCCCTGCAGGAAGACCTCTGTTTGAGGCCCAGTCATCACATGTGAGCTTTATACACAGCACTCAGGGAAGCTGCAAGAATAGTGGAGCAGTGCTGTTGTCTTTCTTTATATTTTATTTTGTAGCAAAGAAAGGCCCTCTCCAGATTTTGTAGGTACAAGGCCTCAGAAGGCAAAAATTTATCTGTTTTTGGGAGAGTGAGTGAAAGAAACCAGAATATCTCACCAATATGTCCTGGAACCTCAGCTCTCCAGGGCTCTACCCCACTAGGGAAAGATAGGAACAGGCTGGGGTTATGAATCCACCTGCCAACACCCATGTCCAGCAGAGAAGCAATTACAGAAGCCAAAACTCCTACCTTTTGCACCCCCCAAAAGAATTTTGATCCGTACTTCCAGTGGGGAAGAAGTGAGAGGAGAAAGAGGATAAGAGGGCTCTGAACTCCAGTTCCACCAGGACCTGCAGAGAGAAGAGGAAAAAGGGAGGAACATTTTGATGTAATAATAGGGTCATGAGTATCTGAGAGAGGAAAAGAGGCCTGGGCCTGGAAGAAAAAGGGGGCAATTATGTACAAATCGGGATAGATAGTTGTAGAGATGATAGTTAACCCGTGTTTGCAACCTTGGGAGAACTGCCATGGTTTTCAGTGGAGGGACTGGGGATTCAAAGCTCTGGTGTTGAACACTGTGGAATTATACCCCTGTTGACATGCAATTTTGTACATCAATATTAAATTAATAATAATAATAATAATAATACCAGAACACTTCTCAGCTCTGGCATATGGTGGTAATGGGGACTGAAGCTGGGGGCTTAGCAAGTCTAGAGTGCGATTGTTTCATTATCTCCCCACCCCTCATGTGACATCTATAAGGTCATTTTGAGTTTGTTTTTTTGCACCTGTGCTTTGCCAAAGGAAGAGGAACTGTGTATCTGTTTGGTTTGAGGAAAAGCCTGAATTCCAGAGCCCCTGATCCTATGTTTTAAATGCAGTGTGATTACTTAGACAAATTAAAGTCCAGCTGTTGCAAGGATGAAAAAGTGAGGAGGAAATACAGAGGCCTCCCATGACTGGAATTCAGGACTTGACAGTATAGAATAGAGTATAGGGCCAAGGATAAACAGAGGAAAGCTATCCTACAAGTGTATCAGGTCTGCCTTAGATATCAGTAGCCCTTCCCTTGAATATTAAAAAAAGAAAAAAAAGCATATATACTTAATATTTATTTGTTCCCTTTTGTTACCCTTGTTTTATTGTTGTAGTTATTGTTGTTTTTATTGATGTCATCATTGTTGGATAGGACAGAGAGAAGTGGAGTGAGGAGGGGAAGATAGGGGGAGAGAAAGACAGACACCTGCAGACCTGCTTCACACCTGTGAAGCAACACCCTTGCAGGTGGGGAGCCGTGGGCTTGGACTGGTCCTTGCACTTTGTGCCACATGCGATTAACCGACTGTGCTTTGAGAGCTTAAGTATATGTCCAAAGTTGCTGTTATCAAGGAGATCAAAGTCTGATCTTTCAAAGTTTTTTAACCTCTCTTTTTGTCTCCTTGATCTGGGGTCTGGGAGTGTGAAATTTCACTTTCTGCGCCAACTACTGAAAGAGGAGGGATGGAGGGAGAGACAGAGGAGCGGAAGGAGGAAGTGGTGGTAGTTGTCTGTGAGCTAGGAAGTGGGTTTTCTCCAAGCCCCAGTTCTGAAGGCATCTCCAGATAGAATTCCCAGCCTTCAGAAATCTATGAGATTTTGTCATTAGCAGCCCTGGTGGACTAAGATACAAAGTCCTTTCTAGAATCTGTTCTTGAAATGCACCCAAAGGACTGTCTGCTTTGTCACTGGTTCTGCTTGGATCACAAAGAATCTCTGGCAGTGGGAAATAACTCCGCTGATAAAGCACAGGACTTGTATTTCTGAGGTTTCCAAGTTGATCCCCAATGCCACATGTATTAAAGCGGTACTCTGATCTCTCACTTTCTCTCTCTCTCTCTCCCCATTTCCATTTCTTTCTTCCTTCCTTCCTCTTTCTCTCTTTCTTTCAACTTTTCCATATGCAAGTCTTGCTCATGATTTAAATCATAAAAAGGAATCTCTACAAGAGGTATCTCTGCTGGTCCCTGTTCAAAAATATGCTTCAGGATAATGTGGCCCAAATAATCCACACAGATTCATAAAGTATCCTAAGTTTTCTTTATTTCTGCTACTGTGAAATTCAAATTAATGGAAACCAAATCCATGAGCTTTACTGGGAGGTGTAATATCCTTGCAGGTTGGAGGCAGTTCCTCACATTGATTGAAGGGGGCAGCAGAGGGCTTCCCAAGTGAGCAAGGACCAACTGGCTTGTGGCATGGGCAATAGAAAGAGGACTTCCTGTCACAGAAAGGTTGTAACCATGTGTAGCCAAAGTAGATACCAGAAAATCAGAGGCTGATTACAGCTGAGAATAAGGACCAGTGAAGGCCTGTGTTTGGTCCCATTCAGAGTCAAGCTATAAAGCAAAAAAGAAATATAATTGAAGGGACTGCGTGGTGGCACACCTGGTTGAGCATGCACATTACAACACACAAGGACCCAGGTTCAAACCTCCAGTCCCCACCTGCACTGGGAAGCTTCGCAAGTGGTAAAGCATGCTGCAAGTGCCTCTCTCTCTATCCCCCCTTCCTTCAATTTCTCTCTGTCTCTATAAAAAAAATTAAAATAAACTTTAAAAAATAAAACAAGCAGACATTTATCTGGGGTGAGGCACAGAGGTTTGATGTTGAGATTTATTGTGAAACTATACCCCAGTAATCTTATTACCTTGTAAACCATCATTAAATCACTAATGAAATAAAAAAAAATTAACTGCATTGTGACTCTTTAGAATCTCAGTAGGTACTAGTCATAATCTTCTATTCCTTACATTTGCCATTATTATATTGTTTATTTGCTATTATGTTTATGTTTATATTTGTGTGACTACTGACTTACTTAAGAGTAGACTTAATACTGTTCTGAATCTCATAGGCACCAGGCTCCATGTAGGGCCAGGAAAAGCCATGGGGGCATCTCCTTTATGTCAAACACTGAAGCACTTTTCACCTGAGCAATGAGCTGAGGATATTGCTAGAATGTTCCCATTGTAGCCCAGCAAGAACTGTGCTTCAGGTGATCAGAGAAGAGGCATGTCCAGGATGGAGAGAAGCCAGTAAGAACATTATTCTAGGGAGTCGGGCGGTAGCACAGTGGGTTAAGCACACATGGCACAAAGCACAAGGACCAACGTAAGAATCCCGGTTCGAGCCCCCAGCTCCCCACCTCCAGGGGGTTCGCTTCAAGAGGTGAAGCAAGTCTGCAGCTGTCTTTCTTTCTGCCCCCCTCTCTGCCTTCCCTTCCTCTCTTGGTTTTTCTCCTATCCAACAGCAAGAACATCAATAATAACTACAACAATCAAGCCACAAGGAGAACAAAAGGGAATAAATAAATAAATATAAAAAAAGAACATGATTCTACTCAAACAAACAAACACACTTGTTATCCCAGAAGACAGAGGTGCCAGCACCCCATACCAAACAAGAATGTTACAGTTCCTGTTTTTCAGAGTCCTTTGGTGACCTTGGGTCAGGATGACCCACCCATCTCACTGCTCTGTCCACACGAGATAAACAGAATGTGTTATTGCCTTCCCTGTGGCACTGAAACCACAGGGGAAATTGTGGATGTACTGCTTCAAATCCAATCCTTGCTGTGTGAAAGAGCTGGGGGTAGACTTTCAGCTCCTGCAAAATGGCGGCAAGCTTCCTGGGATAGCATGGTGGTGGCTTACATGAGCAGGAAGTTGTTGCTGTTGGATAGGACAGTAGGAAACTGAGAGAGGAGGGAAAGGCAGAGAGGGGGAGAGAAAGAAAGACAGCTGCAGACTTGCTTCACCTCTTGAAGTGAACCCCCTGGTGGTGGGGAGCTGGGGGCTCAAACAGGGACCCTTATGCTGGTCCTTGTGCTTTGCGCTGTGTGTGCTTAACCTGGCCCCCCAGGAGGTTTTCATAGTCCCCCCCCAAACTACCCCTTCCTTCAGAATCTGCTGATACGCTCCCACACTCAAAGTTGTGTCTTCTCCAGATCCCATGCTGGGCTGTTCTGGTCCTTTAAGAAAACTGCATGCAGATAAAATGTCACAGAATTAAGGGGTATTTCATGCCTTCAGGGAAGAAATCCTGCATTTCCAGGGAAGTAAACATAGTTGCTTAGTTTACTAGTTAACTCACAGTTCTAAAAAAGGTAGACCCTAAAATTTCAAAATCTCAATGAGACAAGAAAACATAGGGCATTACATTTGAGATACCAGGACAAGGAGTTGTGGCATTAATCTATAGGTCAATTATACATAAATTAGTCTAAGGTCATATATATATATTAGATATATAGAGAGAAATATATAGATGCATATTCCCTCCTTCCTGTTTTCATGAGCACGGTTCCAGAATTTGGCTTTCATATGGAGAGAATATAGGACTTGACTTGTTAATTCATTCATTTAATTGATAGCTATTGAGCTCCTAATACATCTCAGGTGTCTATTAGACCCTCATCTGCATAAGTCAGCAAAAACCCAGGCTTTCTTTGTGGTACACATAAGAGGGAAGAAAGATAAAATGTGGGGACCAGGCGCTGGCACACCTGGTTAAGCACACACATTACAGTGTGCAAGGACCCAGGTCCAAGCCCCTGGTTCTCACCTGTGAGGGGAAAGCTTCAAGAGTGGTGAAGCAGGGCTACAGGTGTCTCTCTGTTTCTATTTCCCTAGTCCCTCTCAATTTCTCTCTTTCTCCATTCAATAATAAATAAATTAATTAATACTTAAAAAAAGAAATAAAATGTGGAATAGAAAAGCATAATTTAATAGTCCACTCTTGAGACAGGTAACCTCAAGTTGCTGAAAGACTACAGAGTGGCGAGACATGATCAGGACTGGATTCTCCCCAGAAGGAACAGATGATAACTGAGCTGTGTCTTGGGAGCTGAAGAACCAAGGAGTAGGAGGAGAGGGAGCTAGGGGGTATTTCATGTTCCATGCATAGGGAGGTGACTTATTAAATATCATTCTGGGAAATCCAGGTAGTCTGCAGAGGAAGTTGCTGAAGGCGAGGGATTCAATAACCTGGTGATGTTATCACGGCAGATTGTGAAGATCTTATGAATCCACTGTGGACTACAGAAGGATGGTGAACCGTAAAGAAGCTAGTAGTCATTGAGATTTTTTTTTTTGTTTTTGTTTTTGTTTTGTTTTTTTTTTGCCTCCGATGTTATCGCTGGGGCTCGGTGCCTGCACTATGAATCCACTGCTCCTGGAGGCCAATTTTCCCATTTTGTTGCCCTTGTTGTTGTGCTTGTTTTAGTTGTTATTGTTATTGTTGTCATAGTTTTTGTTGTTGGATAGGATAGAGAGAAATTGAGAGAGGAAGGGAAAACAGAGGGGGAGAGAAAGATAGACACCTGCAGACCTGCTTCACCACTTGCGACCCTTGCAGGTGGGGAGCTGGGTGTTCGAACTGGGATCCTTACTCTGGTTTTTGCCTTTTGTGCCATGTGCAATTAACCCGCTGCAGTACCGCCCAGCTCCCAGTCACTGATATTTTAAAGCAAGGGACTGACTTTTTTTTATATTTGTAAAGAAAATTAACGATCTGTGTAAAAATAAGGCTTATGGGCTGAGGCCAAAGGAACCATTAGCAAAGTGTAGTAAACCAGGAAGTAAATCATAGTACGGAACTGGCAATCAAACATAGAGAACAGAAGGAGAGGAAGAAACGGACCCCCAGACTTTTGATTTGGGTGACTGGGAAATGATTATAGAATTCACTAAGTACCAAGAAAGAACAGATTGTAGGGGTTACAAGGAGAGCTTGATGTGTGGGTATAAAAAGAAAGAAGACAAAGAGAAGAGATGGATAATAAGACTGAAAGGGAGTTGTAGTGTCACTGGAGAGAAGGGAGGAGTCAGAGGGGAGAGAAAGTAAAATAAGGAATGGGCATTGTGAAGTAGATTTCATAACATGTTGATCACTAGTGACCATGGTTAAAAGAGTCTCATTGAAAGCTGGATGGGAGGAGAAGATGGTTATGAAAGAGCAGATGTGAAAGTTTTTCATGAAGCTTGTGTGTGAAAGACATAGAAGGTGAACAGGAAGAGTCAGAGCTTTGAGGCACTTTTGTTTGGGTTGTTTGTGTTCCTTCAGTCTTTAACTTTGGAAGGTGGAATGTATTCACACACTGGACTGGCCAAACAGTTCACTTGGGCAGTATGCTGCTTCACCACAGATATAACTCAGGTTCAAGCCTGGTCCGCAACACCTTGAAGTAAGCTTCAGTGCTGTGATCTTTTATCTCTCTCTGTCTGCTTTTCTGTCTCTATCTTTAAAAAAAAAAAGAAAAAAGAAAAAAATTAAAAACTGGCAAAGAAAGTTGAAGGGAAAAGAGCCTAAAGATGACATGGAAGATATATTTGACTTTTCTTCCTTATGGACAAGGGAAGATTTTTCAGACATATTTTGAAGTGAGAGCTGTGCTTGCTATCACTGACGAAGTGTAAGTGGATGTGACACTGTCACTTGTGTGTGGAAACTAGACATGGTGTGCAATTTGCTACCATTCCTCCTTCTGCCCAGATCTAGAAGGCATATGTTGAGATGAATCTCCTGCTAGCCAGTCTGCATGAAAGACTCTGATGAGCACAGTCCCCCAGGTGACCAACTTGGAGGGTGTACCATGAACCAGAGGCCAGGAGCCAAGACCAAGTTGATTTTTCCATCTCTTGCTCCTTGCATTGGTCTTTGTTCTGTGTCCAATTACCTTGTTTCAGAATTACTTACTTTTATGGTATATAAAGCGATCTGTATGGGTTGGGGATATGGATTGACTTGCCTATGCTTATGTCCAGCAGAGAAGCAATTAAAGAAGCCAGAACTCGGATCTTCTGCACCCCCAAAAGAATTTTGGTCCATACTTTCAGAAGGATAATGATAAAGCAAGTAAGACAAAGGGCTCTGTACCCCCATTCCACCAGGCCTTTGTCACCAATAATCTTGTTTTTATATCACTAATGAAAGAGAACTAAATTTGACAAACACCATAGCAAACCAGGCAGGGCTTTGCTTATCTGAGAGAGAAAAGGAAAGACAGTTGGAAGTAATAATTGGTGTAGGGGTGAACTAGATAGTGAGTGAGGCAGAAACACTGAAACAATAGGGGAAAGATATAGAAAGATATAGATAGAATGAGCCCATATCAGTGACCTTGGGAAAACTATTGTAGTTTCTCATGGACTGTATGCTGGTGGAAATGGTATAGGATCATACTCTTACAGTTATCTTACAGTTTTGTAAGTCAATATTAAATCACTAGTAAAATAAAATAACACAGAAAGTGACCTGTATGCCCACCGTATTCAGGTACCCGGAACAAACTGACTAGAGCCACTGTGTCCCAGCTGTAAGTTTCCTAAGGAAAAATCTGTTTGCTCTACCTTGGGTCTGGTGAGCACTGACTGCATTGTCTTGAGAGTGAAGTGGGAAAGATATGCCATGGCATCCACTTGGTGAGATAAGCAAGCTGTCTAAAAAACGAGGCAATCAAGTGGTACTTTTACATCTCTAGTACAATTGTGAGACCTCAGTAACTATATTGTGTGGGAGACAGTAGAAGTATCCAATAGAATGGTTGGAGGATGGTGTACATGTTTTTTTTTTTTTTTTAAAGAATTTATTTATGAGAAAGATAGGAGGAGAGAGAGAAAGAACCAGACATCATTTTGGTACTTGTGCTGCTGGGGACTGAACTGGGGACCTCATGATTGAGAATCCAGTGCTTTATCCATTGCGCTGCCTCCCGGTCCACAGGAGTACATTTTCTTATCTAAGGAAGGTTAGCTAGGAAGTTCCCAGACTTCTGTACCAAATGTATATGTGCATGTAGAAGTGTATGCATGTATGTATGCATATGCACAAATATATACAAAAGTACCATACACATATGCATTTACCTATCCATAAAATACAACACCAGAGAATGAACCCAGGACCTCACACTTACTCAGTACCAATGATCAACCTCATCAGCCTACTATCTCATTGTTATCTTAAAATCAGGAGAAAAAGAGAGAGAAGAGACACCAAGTAATTGCTCCACTATCCATTGAGCTTTCTCTGATGCTGTACGCGGTGCTTCCATGAATCCTGTATGTGGTGCTGGGCATGAATCCTTACCTAATTGGTAAGCATGTGCTTTACTGCGTAAACTAGCTCCAGGTTCCATATACCTAATACAGTGAGTAGGTGTGTATAGGAGTGGGAAGAAGCTCTAAATTACTCTCTCTAACCTGGAAAACCATCATATCAGAGATTCAGTGGTTTTAATAAGACACAAAGGCACAACCCAACAGAAGAAGTTTCTGTATCAGTGGGAAGCAAGAAGATGACAACAATCACACTGACAGAGAAAAGAAAACACACCATGTAAGATAATTAATGTCCTCGGAGGGCTGGCTTGTGGACTTAGTAGAAACGGGTGTTTCAACATCTATCAGAAATCTAAAATGCCCTGTTTCTTCTAAAGTTTGGCAAATGGTGATAGTAATGTTGATGCCCTGTCATAAGATTAAAGGATGGGAGAGTAAACCATATTTATTATCTCATGTATAATTAGTTGAATAGCCATGACAGTGCACCAACACCCAGGTTCAAGCCCCTGGTCCCTACCTGCAGGGGGAAAAGTACACAAGTGCAAGGCTGTAGGTGTCTCTCTGTCTCTCTCTCTCTCTCTCTCTCTCTCTCTCTCTCTCTCTCCCCTCTCAATTTCTTTCTGTCTCTATTCAATAATAAAAGTAAATAAAAATATTTTTAAAAGGGGCCAGGTACATATTATAATTAGCTGAATAGCTAGAATGTTTGAGGGAAGTCAAATAGAGGTAGGAGAGGAAGATTTCTAGGGCTAAGTAATAAATACTTGATGGAAGAACTTACTTTTATTGATTTTTTATTATTTTACCTCCAGGCTGCTCACAGGGGTTCGAATCTACTGCTCTGGCAGCCATGTTTTTTTTTTTTCATTGTTGTAGAAGAACTTATTTTGCCTTCTTTAGGATATTCCACTTGGCCACCAAGCTTAATGGGTCTAAGTGTAATCACAGAACACTATTCCTTTTAATTTAAAGGGTATAATTGCCCCTAACTTATGGAGACTGTAGGTCCTACCTTATCTAGAATCTGTAACTGTGTTGGGAAATGCACAAGCCAAAATGGAATTGGGTAGTATGTCTTGTGTTGGGAGGTTGGCATTTCAGGATTGGCATCTCAGGAGACAATCCACACCAAAAAGCCATTGGCAGCATGACTTGCCATAGTGGCAGAGATATCATTGACTTAGTTGAGACCAACAAAGGTAGTTTAATGGGGCAAGGCATCAGGAGAAGAGACATTAAGGCATATAAACAAAGTCCCAGAATGTCCAGGACAAGGAGAAGTACAGATTTTAAAGAGAAGGGGAAAGGTTCCTCGTAGTCTTATAAGAAGCTTATAATGACAATAGAAAACAAAAGAAGTGGGTGCCAGGTGGTGATGCACCCAATTAAGTGCACACATAATACTTGCCACAGTGATATGCTCAAGAACCTGGGTTTAAGCCCCTGCTCCCCAACAGCAGGGGGAATGTTTCACAAGCCTTGAAGTAGGTATGCAGGTGTCTGTCTTTCTCTCCCTTTCTCTATCTCCCACTCCTCTCTCAATTTCTCTCTGTCCTATCAAAAAGAAAAAAAAATGGCTGCCAGAAGCTATGGATTTATGGTGCTGGCACCAAGCCCTAGCAACTGGAGACCAGAAAACAAACAAACAAACAAAAACAAAAGAAGTCATGAGATGTAAAAGACTATAATGTGTTCTTGGCGATTAAGTTGATGGAACTGGTAATGATTACATTTAGTGAAGTAAGGAAAGAAGTGAAGGACAACTGTGGGTTGATTTCACTCATTTGTGGAATATAGAGAATTAAAACACATGAACTGAAAGAGAAATATATATGTATTCAGCCCATATCTATGATCTTGGGAGAGGTATGGTGGTTCCTGTTGGGGGCAGGTGGCAACAGAGAACTTTGGTGGTGGGAGTGGTGTGGAATTACTCCTCTGTTATCTTCAAAATTAGTAAATGACTAATGTGTGTGTGGGGGGGGAGTGGTCCCTAGGCGACCCTAGGCCATGAGGGGGTTGAACCCTGGGTTCCCTCTACAAAGAGGTTGACAGGCGTTTCCCCCCTCAGCTTACTGAAAGGATCACTGCTCAGCAATAAAAGAACTCCCCACCCCCACTGCCAGAGATAAGATTAGCCCCATTCACCAGGAGCAGCCTGACCATAAATTCCTAGCCACCTTGTTCCACGTACTAGCAATGGACCTCTCCCCATTATTCCTTATTTGGACTAATGTTCCCCTATTGGTCCTCTCCCTTTTTTGCCCCTTTTCTTGCTTTTTCTAGCCATATATAAACCTGTTCTTACCAAAAATAAAATTGAGTTGTCTCTCTGAAGCACTCCTGGGGGTCCATGTCTTCCTCAGTGCTCCCATTCCCACCCCTAGGATACCTCCCAGGACCTCCAGCGGTGTGCTCCACCATTGCCTCTAGTGGCTGAGGAGGCGGTGGTGTTTTGCAGACACAGCCCACGTGAGTGTGTGTGTGTGTGTGTGTGTGTGTGTGAGAGAGAGAGAGAGAGAGAGAGAGAGAGAGAGATGCAAAAATCTTTAACCTAAACATGTCTGGATGATACTGGGAGCTGTCCATTGTAGAGCACTGTTAGTTTACACCATTAAGTTTTCTCAGTGTTGTAATGCCATAGCTCTTGCTTGGTTCATCAACAAAGTGAAACCCAAGCCTTTTCGTCACAGTCCCTTTTGGTGAGCTGTGGCTGCCAAGGTCAGGAGCATGCAGTTTGTGAAAGCTGGTTGAATCTCCAGGGGACAGACTGTCCAAGTTTCTAAGTGGACTTATGGACACACAGAAATATGCTGAATATGAAAAGGAGCCAGGACTCTCAGTTCTAAATGGTTCTGATCCTCAAGGCTTGTTGTTGCATTTGCACCACTGGATAACTGTAACTTTTTTGTCTTGAGAAGGGGCTGCCATGAAGAGAAAGAAAACTAGGTACCCTCACCAGTAGCCTGATATCATACACTCCTAGCATTTTTCCTAGTGAGTCAGGAACAGAATGAATTTACAGGCCTCTGGCATTTTTTTGAAGCTGTGATCCTGTGGTATTTTTGTCCTAAGCACTTGAGGTTTCAGGAACTGGGCAAAAATAGCTTCCCTCCCCAAAGCCCCATCTTTACATCCTAGGAGCTCTGTGTCCCATTTCAGTCTCTCTGGTCCCCCAGTCTGTTACCAAAAGGAAGGTTGAGTGCTCACGGTTGGAGAAGCCAGTTAGTGAAAAGACAAATACTGATTCAAGAAAAACAAATACTGATTCAAGATTTTAATGAGGTGCTAGTAGAACCTGAGAAGATGTCAGAAGGTGTCATGCTCATGTATCAAAAACCATGTGGCTCTCAGACTGGGGTTGAGGGTCAGTCTGTGAGGGTCAGTCTGTGAGAAGGCAGTGGGTCAGTCTGTGAGAAGGATCCAGTCAGACTGGCATCGGGCTGAGTTATGTGGGCACTTGCTGACTGTGGAAGGACCTCATGGAAATGATTCACCCAGGTTTAGTGGCCTTGTCCCTTGTAAAGCTTTGAGAAAACAACTTTAAATAATACCTCCCTGTCTATCATTCTCTGGTACTATAAACAGAGGGAAAGGACAGAATAAATACTTTGTTAATTAACACCCTTTCTTTTAAAAAAACATTCATTTATTTATTCCCTTTTGTTGCCCTTGTTGTTTTATTGTTGTAGTTACTATTGTTGTTGTTATTATTAGATAGGACAGAGAGAAATGGAGAGAGGAGGGGAAGACAGAGAGGGAGAGAGAAAGATACACACCTGCAGACCTGCTTCACCGCTTGTGAAGTGACTCCCCAGTAGGTGGGGAGCCGGGGACTTGAACCAGGATCCTTACACCAGTCCTTGAGCTTTGTGCTGCCACATGCGCTTAACCCATTGTGCTACTGCCCAACTCCCAATCAATACCCTTTCTAAGTGACAGTGTCTACACGTGGGAGTAAGAAGATGTAAGAAATATACCCATGTCCTTGGACAGCAAGATGGATTCTTCCGTGCCTACTCACTCACAAGCTGTCTGTATTTGCTTCTGCTTATAAATGCTCTGCTAACACTGTGGGCTCATTTCTGACTTTGACTCATGACATCCTCCCAATGTCATCTCACCATTATCTGAACATCAGATCAGAGACTACAGTCTACTTTAGATTTTTTTTTAAATATATAAGACCCAATCAATATAGCGTATTCAGAGACTGCCAAGGCTGCTCAGAATGCCAGAAGGGTTTTGTGATACTGGTGGTAGGAAAGGTCAGGAAAGCTCAAGATTCCATTTGACTTTGCTAAGATAGTGGTGGGGGGTGGTGCTTAGACCTGCTGGTTACTCCTTAGAAAGCAACTGAGTTCAACAATACAACAGTGTGGACCTAAATCCTATATTTTGAGATGTCCTGAATTCTTTTCCAGAGCCTCCAACTATGTTTCATCATTTTAGCTATTGCTGTTCTGAGCAATTGTATGTAGGTATGAGTCTACATCTAGTCACCTACTTGTACTAAAATGAACCTTCTCTTTCCATCACTGTGAAACCCCCTTGAGGGAAAGGGAAACTGCATTTAATTTCTAGACCTTTTGCAGTGCAAGTAGCACATGTACAAGGATGCAGATAGTAGGATGCAGAAGAAGGAGACAGGCTTTTACTTGGTTCTGAAGGGCTTTTGCTTCATCTCTGTTTATTGGTAATTTAGTGGACTCTAGTCCATTTTCCTGCCCTGGCCTCTACATAGTGTGGTGTTTGTAGCTTTGACAATACATATATTCTTAGACTAACAGGATCTACATGATTAAGGTAAATTTCATTTCAAAACTTCCTTTTACAGAAAGGAGAGGGAGGTTTGGTGGTGAGAACTGACTTCTAATTCTCATGCTGTCTTCTTTCCCAGGGCACTGAGACCACTGCATTACCCTAATCCCTGATGCCCAGTGGTGACCAACTCTGATCTGTGACTCAACATTGTCCCAGTGTCACACCCCGGAATTCTCTTGAGGTCCCCTTTTTCCTTTGAACTTGCCCTTTATCTTTCTTTACCTTCTCCATATTTGCAGCTGTTTCTTCCTCTGCTGTGCCCCAGAGTTCAGTCTGACACCAGGGACCCAGATAGATGCACAAGCTGTTATTTTCTGAACACACACCCTACAGAGACCCTGATTTGAAGGGCTGCTGAGTGAGGTGAGAGTGCCTGGTGTCTGCCTGGGGTCAGGCAGGTGGAACAAAAACCAGCCAGACTGCAAGTCACCAGGGTACATGGCCCCAGGGCTCCTAAGAAGAGTTATGACTTAAAAAGACTTCAGAGACCAGCTCTCAGCTCTTAAAGTTCTCCAGGGAGGCTTTTAGTAGGAGAAGAAGGAAATTTCCGAGGAGGGAATGCATTTACCACTCACAGATGGAAGCAATTCCCTAAACCCAGCCTTGGAAAAAGTCCTGGTGATGTATCAGCTTAATAATAGTTTCTTTCTACCAGTAGAATTCTGAAATGCTGAATCAGGCTTGGATTTCTAGTTTAGGGAAAATACTCAATGTCTAGTTTTGGTAAAAATGATTGCAATTACACATTACTATTATTTCCACCGTCTTCACCATTATTATTCATGGAGATGTACTAAAAGACTAAATATTTACCTGGGGAGTCATGGAAAGCCAGCTCTTCAGTGGGAAGGAGCCCAAGTAATTTGGATACCCAAACCTGATCTTATCCTTTTCCCTGAGCTGCTTTTAGAGACCATTTTCAAAAAGACAAAACAGTAACCTCCCTCAAAAAGCATCTCTGTCAGATGAGTTTAGCAGATTAGCTAGTGGAAAGATAGTTTGGCTTCCTTCCTGGTTCTCCAGGCTGCCTGCAGGCAAAATAGAGGTGGTTAAAGATGAGGTGGACTCGATTAAAGAATTTACTGAGGTTATTTTGTTTGAGATGGAGGGAAGGAAGAAAACTTACACTAAAACACTTGTTTGGCCTATTGACCGATTCATATGTTTAATTATTTGTGTATTTTTGCTGTCTCAGTGCCATACCTCACACGTGCACGACTTCATTGCTTTCTGACCAACTTTTTCATTCAGATACCTCATGTATTGTTGTATGCTTTACAGTGGGTTCTAGTTCTCCCCCGCCAAGAGAAATAGATCCGGCCTGCTAATTTCGCGGGCCCGCTTGGCCCCGCCCCAAGGAACCCCGCCAGAGTTCCAGAGTTGGAGAGTTCCTGAGTTCGAGAGTAAGGGAGAGAGTGCTTGCGCCGCAGCAAAGAGACAGTGGAGTTCTGTTTGGTGATTAGTTTGTCTTAGTTTATGAATCGTTGTTCCTGAATAAAGAAATACAGCTTCCCTGCCCAGCCGTTGTCTCCGTGTCTCTGTTACCCGCCCGTGACAACCCGCCCGGCAAGAGCCTTCCGAAATTTATAGAGCAAGGGAGAGGAGAAACACCACAACACAGGACCTTTCCCTAGTGCTACTGGAACTCTCATGCAGTATCAGGACTTGAACTTGGGCTTGGAGCATGGTCAGGCATGTATCCTGCCCAGTGAGATATTTCTCTGTCCCTGGTTAATTAATTTAACTGAAATGCTCAAGTTGATGATGAGTAGCCAGGAAATTTAGGGAAGGAGTGTTAATATTTTTGCCTGTTGGGAGTTTCTGTAGCAACTCATCTTGAATCTTGATTTTCTGTATATAACACAAGGTGTAAAGATGTAGCGATCCCCCATTGAGAAGTATTCACTTGACTATCTGCCAGCTATCAAGTCTTTTTTAAAACATTTATTTATTTCATTATTTATATCTCCAGGGTTATTGCCAGGGCTCAGTGCCTGCACCACAAATCCACTGCTCCTGGAGGCCATTTTTCCCCTTTTTGTTACCCTGGTTGTTTTACCATTGTTGTGGTTATTATTATCATTGTTATTGATGTCATTGTTGGAGAGGACAGAGAGAAATGGAGAGAGGAGGGGAAGACAGAGAGGGAAAGAGAAGACAGACACCTGCAGACCTGCTTCACCACCTGTGAAGTGACTCCCCTAAAGGTGGGGAGCTGGGGGCTCAAACCGGGATCCTTCTGCCGGTCCTTGTGCTTTGCGCCAGGTGCTCTTAATTCACTGCGCTACTGCCCGATCCTTCTTAACTAATATTTTATGCAAGATATATATTATGGAGAAAGAGTGGAGAGAGAGAACGAGACCGAGAGAGCTGCTCAGCTCTGGCTGACCTTGGTGTTGAGGATTAAATCTGGGACCTGAGAGCCTCAGGCATGAAGGTCTTTTGCAGAACCATTATGCTGTCTTCCCAGCCCAAGTCATCAACTCTTATTTACCACTGAGAAGTGTGTGTGAAAGGAAGTATCAAATTGCAAATAGCATACTGAAAATTCAAAATACTACAGCTCCCTGATTCTTTACACCTTCTCCCTCAGAGACTCCTTATCATCTTCATTTCATGGGTCACATACCAGGATGAGCCAGAATTGTAGGTTCTGTGGAGAAGGGAATGGCTAAACACATACTATCTGTCACTACTTAATATTTATTGAACTTGCCTATTTCTAACTGCAACACTACCTTTTATCTCCCACGAGATTGCTTTGTTGCATGGAGGGAGATGACCTGTGACCACACCGCCATCATCAACAGGGGCTCCTCGTAGTCATCACTGTTGATTTAAAATTGTCATGAAAGCAGGCACATGACAGTTGAAAGTAAAATGAATACCCAGCCACAATTTTTTCTGACTAAAAAAGGTCTCTGTGAAATTCGGTGTTATTCTTTCCCACATATAACTTCATATACTGCTAAAGGCATTGGCACAACAAAAGGTAGAATATCTAACACTTGAAATGGTGGAAATATGAAATTTTAGAACATGTAATATTTGAGGGTGTGTGTGTGTGTGCGTGTGTGTGTACTTACTACTATATATTGAAACCTACCACTTCACGTTTAACTTTAAGCAGAGAAGGAGTGAGAGGGCCATTATGTGTGCAGCAGAGAGCACAGGCTTGCCGAACTGAGTCCATGTTCCATGTTCCATGTGCCTGAGACAGGGTGGCAGGCCTGACGCTCAGCACTTCACTTTTCTGAAATGTTTCCAGATGAGCTAGCTCATCTAGTAATGCTGCAACTGGGAGTCCCACTTCCAAAAAAAGAAATATAGGAGGAAGATTTGGGCAGAATTTTTTTTAATTTTAATTTTTTTATTTATGAAAAGGAAACACTGACAAAACCATAGGATAAGAGGGGTACAACTCCACACAATTCCCAGCACCAGATCTCCGTATCCCATCCCCTCCCTTGATAGCTTTCCTATTCTTTAACCCTCTGAGAGTATGGACCCAAGGTCATTGTGGGATGCAGAAGGTGGAAGGTCTGGCTTCTGTAATGGCTTCTCCACTGAACATGGGCATTGATAGAATTTTTTTACAAAGAAGAAATCCAAGGGGCCAACATAAATATAAACGAATGTTCAACATCAATGATGTTCAGGGAAATGCAAAAAAAAAAAAAAAAGAAAAATCAATGGCATCATTTACCATGGAGGCACAAGACTGAGTTGAGTAGGGCAGTATTCTGTGTGTTGGATAGTTATTCCTAAGAATAACACAGGATGACTTAATTTTAATTACCTTAATTTATTCTACAAGGTACAAAAGGACTAGATTAGCTTTGGATTCCAACCATTTCAACATAAAAAGAAAATTTCAGGTGAAAGTAAAAGGGGGTATGTGTGTGTGTGTGTGTGTGTGTGTGTGTGTGTCTGCATGTGTGTTTAAGTATTAAAATGTTTCATGTCACTGAGAAATAAGAACAAATTAAAATATGCAAGTTCAAGATTTTTCCTTTTTATCACTCTTTCAATAAATGAATGAATTATACAGTAAGAAAAACATTTATTAATGTATTTCTCTAAAATGAGAAATCCATTTTCAATTATCCTCTGTTTTCTGTCAGGATTCAGATAGTTTCCTATAAACCAGGTTAATAGGAATGTCATGTATCTTTATTGGTTTATAAAGTTCAGACTTTCATAGTGTTATTAAAAGAAAAACAAAAGAACTTTTACAACTAAGTTGTTCCCTGTGCCTTGAGTGAGCAAAAAGACTGTACCCTCCTGAGTCTCTTTGCCTGTTCTCTTTGCCTTCCTTTTTCTGTTGAAAATATACCTCTGTTCCTATGAGTGAATCGCCTGCTATTTTGCATTGGGCCCCCTCATTTTCAGCTGAGAGGAGATTAGTCTTTTAACCCAGAAAATGGAATGCTTGGTTGGTGAAAATGTAAGCTTTCACACAGTTTACCGGCCATAGAGTTTACCTACATCAGTGCCCAGTTCAGCTGGAATTTCAGGTCAACAGATGATTTTATCAGTGTGATTCTGTTTTTTTTTTTTTTTTTTATTGAGTTTGGTGAGTTCATTGGGTATTTTAGCTATCAATCCTCTGTCTGATCAATCCTTTGATTATGTATGATGCATAAAAGTTTTCTCTCACACTTTGGGGCAGGGTTTTGATATAATCCCACTTGTTTATTTTTGCTTTTGTCTTCCTTGCAATCAGAGTTGAACAGGTGAAGATCAGAGAGTTCTGCCTATTTTTCCTTCTAAGTATTTGATGATTTCTAGGCTAACAGCTAAATCTTTGATCCATTTTGAGTTTACTGTTGTCTATGACAAAAATGTGGCCGAGTTTCATTCTTCTACATGTTTCAACCCAATTTTTTCCAACATCATTTGTTAAATATTATCACCACTCTTTATTTGATGTTTTCTCCATCCTTGTCAAAAATGAGATGTCCATAGGTGTGGGGACTGATTTCTAGACTCCCAGTTCTATTCGACTGGCCTGTGTGTCTGTTTTGGTTCTAGTAGCAAGTCGTTTTGATGGTAGTGGTTCAGCAGTATGTCTTGAAGTCTGGAAGTGCATCCATTCCTGCTCTTTTCTCTCAGGATTGATTTGGCTATCCTAGGTATTTTATGTTTTTCTGATTAAGTTTTTGATATATTACTTCACACCTGTGAGAATTGTATACATTAGAAAAGGTAGTGTAGAATTCAATAGCATAATGGTTATGCAAAGAAAAGATAGAAATACCGACTACTGAAGCAGCTGTGAGGAGAAAAAGGACTTTCCTACATTGCTGGTAGGAATATAAATTGGTTCACCCCCTATAGAAAACAGTCTAGTGATTCTTCAGAACACTAGAAATAGACGTACCTTAAGACACAGTAATCCTTTTTCTAGGGATTTACCCAGGTAAAACAAAAACACGTATCCAAAAAGACCTATACACACCTGTGTTTATAGCAGCACACTTTGCAACATTCCACATTTGAAAGCAATCCAAATGCCCAACGACAAATGATTAGCTAAGAAACTTGTGGTTCATATACACAATGGAGTACTATGCAGCTATTAGAAATGATGAGGTCATCTCTTTTGTAATGTTTTGGTTAGAAATTAAAGGTGTCATGTTGAGTGAGTCGAACCAGGAAAAAGACCAGTACTGAGTGATCTCACTTACAGGTGGAATTTAAGAATAAAGGATATTAAAGGCTTGAGGTATCACATCAAAGAAAAGGACTCTGAGGAAGGAGGGGGAGGGAGAGGATGAAAGAACATTGGGGTCTTGGTGTGAGAGGTTGTGCCTGTGTATTAAAGACTATATTGTACACCATGAAGCCCCTGATTAAAAAAAAGATGCCACTGAATTCACAGTATCTTATTGTCCTGAGCTGTAATTTATAAATTAATCATCTACAGATGATACATCTCAATATAACATTTCTAGTCCAGTGTTTTCTTTTTAATTGTATTTTAATGTTCTTATAGTGATTTAATATTAATTTACAAAATTATAAGATAATAGGAGTATAATTTCATGTAGTTCCCACGAACAGAGTTTTGTGTCCCCATTCCCTCTATTGGAAACTGTAGTAGTTCTCCCAAAGTCACCAATATGGGCTGATTCTATAAATATCTATTTGTATTTATATATCTGTATCTATATTCCCAATTTTTAAGTGGTCCTACCTTCACTTCCTCTGTAAGTCACCCATACACCTATTACTTCCAGGTGAGTGTCTTTCTCAGTCTAGCATTTTCCTAAGTCCAAGAAAGGCATTTCCAAATGCCCAGTGAACATTTCCAACAATGGTAGGTAAAATTTTGGGATGATCCTACCCATGGCCTTTGTTGGGCTTGACTCTAGTGAACTATGCTACTTCACCTGACAAAAGATTACTAGTTAGTTAGCCTTAAGAACAGAGATTGTGACTGCATAATGGTTCAGCAAACGACTTATACCTGAGGCTCTAAAGCTTATTTATTCCAGATTTATTCCCCAGTATCCCCTGAACCCAAAGTTGAGCAGTACTCTGGTTGTTCCCTCTGTGTCCTTTTCTCTGTATCTCTTTCTCTCATTAACATAAAATAAATAAAAATATAATAAAAGAAATAAGAGATTACCTGGAAGGAAGCAGCCAAAGTCCATGATTCCTTCAAAGCAGAGTTGTTTTTTTTTTTTTTTTCTGTAACTGAAGGGGAAGGCAGAAAGCTTTGAAGGGAGTGTGGGAGGGATTCGATGCTCTATTGTTGTACTGGTTATGGAAGGATCCACAGAGCAGAGCCTGAGTATTGAGCAGTCGAATAAACTTGGAAATAGATTCTTATTATGGTTTTCAATTAAGGAATAACTCCTTGACTTTTCTCACTAGAGACCTCACCTAATTCTGTCTGAATCCCTGACCCACACTGAACTGTAGACATGGGCATAGAGAGAGCTGAGTCCAGGAAACTGCCCCCATTGTGTCCTATATGTGTCCTATATGGGTCCTATATGTGGCAAAATAGTAGTCATGACTGAGCCTGGGAGGATATGAGAACCTGCAGGTGATTCAGTGTATTCCTGTCCTCAGAGCACCTGGCACAGAGGGACTGCAATCTACATGGTATTACCTGGGACAATGGGCAGAAAGAAAATATTGATTATACTTATAAATTATTAAAAGGCTTCCTTTGACTTAGCTGATTTTACAACTTAATTTTCAACCAGTTCTATTGCCTAGGGTATCCATCACCAGGAATCAGCAGTCAGTCAGGGGTAATGAAACCATAACATTGCTATTCTTTGCCCATAATTCATTCTTGACACTTTATCTTCATTGCATTTGAATCAAGGTGCTCAACTCAACGGTTTGTACTGTGTTGTGGCTGAGTGGGCTCTGACCTCAGTGCCTATCCTCATGGTCAGTTATGTGGCCATGGCAGCAAACAAAGAGTTTATTCAGGAGTGGTTACAGGGACTGGAGTTAGGGATAAGAAGTGAGAAATTATCTGCAAAACCAAAGAACAGGTAGTGTGTGAAAACAGGAAGTTGGCAGGGCAGGCAACACAGCACATGTCAGGTGCTTGGGTGTGCCTTCCATTTCCATTACTGACAAGCATTTCTCCATCTCTAACATGTTTCTTGTCAGCAGGTCAGTTGGTTTGGGAATCAGATTAAAGCCACCCCTTTAGTGATTCTGCCTTGCTTCTGGAGTAAACATACTCCACAGACATGGAAGTTGGAATTCTTAAATAAATTGACCAGCGAGTATTGACCAAATAGTTTGATCTTCAAGGAAAACCATTTTAAGGATTCCCTCCTTGAGGGTGATTTCATTATTCATCAGTTATATAATAGACGGTGATGCTTTCACTGTTGATAGAAGACTCCACATTTTGAACTGGAGAAATGGAGCACTTGTATGTTTGTGCTGTTTATCAACAGTACAAATGAAGTAACTAGTTACCTGGAACACTGGGTTTACTCCAAAAATAATCGTTGAATCAGGATGATTTTGGCTCTAATATCTGACTCCATTTTAGGTGAGTATAGTTTGATGATCACCTATATACCTAGTGTGTTGTTTATTAATATTATGCAATTAGGAATTATATATAGTGTTGTAGCTGCCCCTACACAGTACTATTTTATATGAATTCCTATGTGTTCTTTGTCATAAAAATGTTCCCTATATTATTTATGGGGGCATAGTAAATTGGCAAGTTTCTGTATCTAGTACACAGCGCGTTTCTAAGATGATTTTTTGCAGATAATGACTTGAGGTCATTGAAGTAACCTAGTTTCCAGAAGTGGATCATTGTAAGAGGCCAGTGATTCTGCCCAGAGACTATTATCAGTTTCCAGTTTGATGAATACATCTTCCTCTGTGTGGGGAGGGCAGTGTCTCCTCCCCTCCCCCATCTACAGAAATGTTCTGCCTTCCTGTCTCTTCTCACTTAACATGACAATTTTGCCTTGATTCCATCAGGTCTGAATTTGATGCTCTCAGGAATCTGAAGTCTTCAGAAGACCACAACACTATAGACTTTTTTTTTCTTTGTAAACTGTGCCCTGCTTGAGACCTGGCTTGGCAGGAGGTTGTTTCTTTAAATGCTTTTTGTCCTATTTGAAACTAATGTCTTTCAGCATTTGCTAATGGGGCTGGATCTTGCAGGTTTAGAATTTGAATCGCTGAGGTATTTAAGAGCTGAGGGGAAGAAGCTTTCATTCCCCTGGTCTCATGCTAAGATGAAACATTTTTCCTGAGCCCAGGCAGGCAGTCTAAGAGAAGTCATTGCAGTGGGGATGATGAACAGAACTGAGAAGCTGTGAAAGTCTCTGACACCCCGAAGGTGAAATCCAACAAACTTCTGCTGTTGGCAGTTTCTAAAAGTGAATGTGGGATTTGGCATTGCTGAGACCTACCCACCCAAGGAGCTCAGGAGGTTTGAGGGAAGGGAAAGGCAGGGAGCTGGAACAGATGCCAGGCAGCTGGAGACAGTCTCTGCCACATATCAATGTACCCAATTTAGTTACTGAAGATGGGGTGCTTGCATGTGCCATGTCTTAAAAGAAGTAATCGACGTTTTATTGCTTCTCAGCTGAAATAAACAAGGGACTTGATCATTTCATCTAGATTAATTGGAAATGAACCCATTAACAATGACTGAATCCATCCAATCACCTACTTACTAATTGGCTTGTGCATTTACCGCTCCAGTAAAAGAGGTTATGTATACAGTCTTGGAAACTCAATGTTCCAGAGAAAAGGGCTTTCAAGCTTCTATTTATCTTATAGTCATATGTGCTTATGTCTCCAACTGTTTGGGGTCTCTTCCATCTTTTTAATTACTGGAAATGGGCTGAAGAAGAAGGATTAGTTTTACAGAAAGGATGCATCTTGGGAAGAGAGAGCTGTAGATGTTTAGTCAGCAGGAAATGTCATCTTTCCACTGTTCTCAAGCTTGTGACAGTGGAAACAGATTTTCAGCTCTTACATATCTTGTTTCCTTTCCAAATACAGTGTCCCACTTGTCTTCTTTACTCCTGCACCTTTGAGAAAAGGTCCACTGAGTATTCTGCCTTCTTCCTGTTGTAGGACCACAGGCTGCCTGCAGCTCACTGTCAGATATACTGTAATTTTGGTTGAAAATTTGATGGGAAAATTCATTTGCAGCTGGAGAATGAGGCATGCACATTGGCTTAGCAGCTTGCATGCTAAAAGGTTTGTTAACTCTAGTTCTGTGACTGTTGAGTAGCCTGCACAAAAGAGGTTACCTTCTTCCCCTTTTAGGTCTAGCAAGTGCTGAAGCATACAGTAGAGATGCAAAAGCGTAAAGAGCTTTTGGTTATACCAGCAAACCTACTTGGACAGTGGAATATTAAAAACTTCCAGTTAAAATTCATATAAACTTTTAAAAATTCCTCCAGTATTTGGATAGGTTAGACTGTGTTGCATAAACAGTAAATCTGGAGAACTCCAGGGCTTAGTATATTAAAAAATCTAGTTCTTTGCTTGAGCAAAATCAATCTGCACTTTTGCATACCTTCCTTCCAAGCAGGGGTTCAGTTCCTGCAGAGAGCTCCCCTCCTGTTTCTTCTCTGTGTTCTGTTAGAGGCCAGACTCTATAGCCAGGGAAGGAGATTTAGAAGGCAGCGGATGGACTATCCATTGCTGAGGCTCAAAAATAATGGGTGTCATGTCCTAGCCTAATTTTCCAGTCAAAATGAATCACCTGACCCCAGCCCAGCTACTATATATGTGGAAGGTCCCAGCAATATAGTATCTGTCTGAGGTCTTAGATCCGGGGTAAAAGCAGGTTCTAGGAGTACTTGGAATGCTGATCTCCCTGCAGTGTGCCACTCATGGTTCTGGGTGCTGAGGGTAAGAGATGAGTGGGATGGAGATGTTTCCACCTACGAAATCCCTTGCCAATTCATTGGTCTGGAGATATGCTAACAAAACGTAAATTGAAGGCAGTATCTCTGTTCATAGAGTAAGAAATACAACTAACTGACTGTAGGTATAGTTTCAATGATGTAGTTATGTGCGCTGGGAACTGACTTAGCCAGTAGAGCACATGCCTTACCATTCTCGGAACTGAGCCCCTAACCACCAAATGGGAGCACCTGTATGGGGAGAGTGTTATGAGCTGTGGAGAAGTTCTAGCTCTATTCTTGTCTCTCTCTGTGTCTTTCTCTCCCTTTCTGTATCTCATCCTCAATCTTGAAAAAAAAAGTCTACCATGTGTGATGGAGTTATACAGACTCAGATCTCCAATGATAATTCTGGTGACAAAAAAATTTAAAAAATAGATGGGATCAGTCCTCTAAAACATGAACATCACAGCATAAATAAGTTGAGGTCTTTAAAACTCAAAGCCTAATGCAAAAACACACAATTATAGGGGCTTCAGCTTAATTATACATTGGCTACCTACAGAGCTTAGGCTCTCTGCCGCTTAGTGGAGTGGAAGACAGAAATTAAATCAAACAAAATAACCAGCCTTGTCTTTTAGTACCAGATTATTTCTAAGGAGTCACCTCAATGTATAGAACTGTGCAGGATTTGAGAGGACAAAACAGACCTGTTTCTAGGGGAGGGATGTAGGACTCCTCAGGGAGTAATGAGGGCTCCTTGAGGTTAGAGATATTTATCTGTATTTATTTATTGCCACTAGGGTTATCACTAGTACTTGGTACCTTTACAATGACTCCACCATTCCCAGTGACCATTTTATTAACTTTGTCTATACTTTTATATAGGTGATAAGGAGGGGGGGCAGCATCTGTAGCTCTGTTCCACCTCTTGTGAAACTCGTCCTCCTTGCAGTTGGAGGTTGGGGCCTTGGTTCTGGATGCTCACATATGGTAATGTGTGCACTTGACTGACTGAGATATTGTCTAGCCCAAGAGTTAAGTGTTTTTTATCATGTGGGAGAGGCCAACTGTTGGTATGCATGAGACCCCTTCTGTTTCATTTGGTTTAAATCCCCCCTGCTTAACACTATTCTATTTTCATAACCACTTCATTCTATTTACATAACCGCTGTTAACAAGTACCACCCTCCCTCCAGGGCATTGGTGGTTCAGTGATAGGATTCTCGCCTGCTCTGCCCCCTCTTTGTCACACTCTGGATTTTCACCAGTCACTTTTCTCTCCACCCTCTCTATGTCACATCCTGTTTCCACCCTACTTCGCAAGTATATATAAAGACAGCATTGTGAGTTTTAGAGTACTGTACTTTAGTTTAGCTTAGCTCGGCTTAGATTGTGCTGTGTCCTGCATGAATAAAGAGATACTGCCTACAGCTCAACCATGAATCCCTGGTCATCTGTTACCCGCCCGTGACGCTAGCCCGGCGAAAACAACATAACCCATTGAAAACAACATATGGCGCCTGAACAGGGACTGAAATAAGCCCTGAAACTTGGACCGGCATCAACGTGGGACCCTACCCACCCATCGTCCAGATAAGTAAACTTGGCTACCCATCCACCATGGGTTGCCTTTCTACTTATGAAGAGGTTTGCCAAAGTCTCTACTGTTTCATCATGAGACAGTTAGTCTGTCTCTGGAACATTTTACTCTGGGCCACATTTCGGTTCCCTGACCAGGAACTTTGGTTTCTTATGACCGGGATCATAGAGCTTGGGAGATGCACGGAGATTTCTCCTTGGACTTTCTGGATTCCCTCTCTCATGTTTCCCGAGGAAAAGGACTACATTTCACTCCAGGCCATAATTTCGTTCTTTATGATCGTGATCGTAGACCTTGGGACATGCATGGGGATTTCCCCTGGGACTTTCTGGACTTCTTCTCGAATGTTTCCCATGGAGAAGGACTACTCTAATTTGAAGAACATTCTTGAGTACCCTGGCAGTTCCCAAGTATGGAGACACGTGGTTAGTTCTACTCTCCTGATTGGATTCTTTCTTCGATGGGAAGACACTTTTAAAAATGGGTGCCTGAATCAATCCAGCCGGAACAGTCAGAAGCACCCTAAATGGAATTTCGAGGACCTTTTTGGACTAGGACGTCCTCCGGGGACTCTTAATTCTACATGGTGAGATCTTGATAATCTGGTTCAAGTTGCGTTTCATAAGAGAATGATTTGAATGACTGAATTTTTGTTTGACATTGACTTAAAAAAAAAAAAAAAAGCTGGATGCAGCCATGATTTCTAGAGACATCCAGAAACAATCCAAAAAATTGTTTTTTCCCTCCTATGATTTCTCTTTTACATCTTGACATGAATCTGAAACGTTTAATCCTAAAAACTGTATGAGTTATGGGTGGGGCAGATAGTGCAATGATTATGTTAATTATTCTCATGCCTGAGGCTTTTAACCATGGTTCTTCTGTTTACCTTTCCACATTTTATTGAGTTTAAACTGTTTAAACAACCTTAAAATCATACTAGAAAGGACTTCCAATTATAATGGAATTATCAATTATAGTAAACTTCTAATCTGCTACAAGTTTTGTTTGACAAGTAAGTGAATTTCAGCTGTCAAAGTCTTCACATGAAAAAGCATCTACTCAAATGAAAATTTCTGGAAATCCATTTGGACCCCTGTTCTCTGACTTCGCCCACAAGATGGAATGACTACAACACACCCCCAGAAACCAATGATGAGACCTGGCATGCCCTGAAAAAACAGATTCACAGACTCCAAAGATCACTCTCTACAGAAAAGCAGAATTCTGGTGGCAGACATTTCCCATCGAGACAGACATGCAGCGTTTCATCCCTTGGCATTTTCTTCCGTGGTCATCTACTTTGAACTGACACTTCCATCGGACTTACTGGTACATGCTGCTGTGTTTCTCAAAGACTAACTTCAGCCAATTGCCTTGAGACTTTATAGACCATGTCCCCTCGCCTGTAGGCTCTGTCCCAGAGGCAGAAAACTCCCCCTCATTATTAGGTTATGCCCACAGAGGCATGAAGCACCCCAAGAGGCAAGAGATGCCCACAGAGGCAGGAAACGCCCTTTGAGGCAAGAGATGCCTCCAGAGGCATGAAACGTTCCCAGAGGCAAGAAATGCCCTTTCGCCTGCTAGGCCTTGCCCTTTGAGGCAAGAAACGTTCCCCTTGGCATCACACTGGTTATTGCTGCTCACCTATTTTGTTTTCCATGTCTTATGCCAGTTCTTTTGAAAACGCCTGTACGATATAGGTTTCTGTTCACCCCACAATGGCCATTAGTTAAAAAGAAAGGGGGAATTGTTGGTATGCATGAGACCCCTTCTGTTTCATTTGGTTTAAATCCCCCCTGCTTAACACTATTCTATTTTCATAACCACTTCATTCTATTTACATAACCGCTGTTAACAAGTACCACCCTCCCTCCAGGGCATTGGTGGTTCAGTGATAGGATTCTCGCCTGCTCTGCCCCCTCTTTGTCACACTCTGATTTTCACCAGTCACTTTTCTCTCCACCCTCTCTATGTCACATCCTGTTTCCACCCTACTTCGCAAGTATATACAAGTATATATAAAGATAGCATTGTGAGTTTTAGAGTACTGTACTTTAGTTTAGCTTAGCTCGGCTTAGATTGTGCTGTGTCCTGCATGAATAAAGAGATACTGCCTACAGCTCAACCATGAATCCCTGGTCATCTGTTACCCGCCCGTGAAGCTAGCCCGGCGAAAACAACATAACCCATCGAAAACAACAGCCAACTTCATCTCACTGTGCTGGCTGAATAGGGTATAAAAAGGAACTGTTCTCAGCTTTGCTCCTGTCTGAGTAATGAGTAGTTCAGAATTCCAGTTGCATAAGGGACTGTTCTTTCTGACATTTTTTAAACTTGTTTTTTCCTGAATGAAAGTGTAAAATCTACTGATTGAAGAAAAATTAGAAAGTGGAAGAAGGCAATTCAATGCCCTTTCTCAGGGACATTTCCATAAACACTCTACTACACTTTAGGTTAGACTGTTGTATATATTTTTATTTTAAGTAATTACAACCCTTACCATGTAGGCAATTTAATAGCTTGTTTATTAATATAAACACTGCCTCATACTTAAATTTTCAAAGTGTATTTTTTAAATGTTAGAAGGGCATTTATTTTTTTTGAAAGTTACAAATGTTATTTGACGATTTCCTTTTTGTTAGTTGCACAGCTTGCTTCCAAATTTAATTTCGGGAGTCGGGCTGTAGCGCAGCGGGTTAAGTGCAGGTGGCGCAAAGCACAAGGACCGGCATAAGGATCCCGGTTCGAACCCCCGCTCCCCACCTGCAGGGGAGTCGTTTCACAGGCGGTGAAGCAGGTCTGCAGGTGTCTATCTTTCTCTCCTCCTCTCTGTCTTCCCCTCCTCTCTCCATTTCTCTCTGTCCTATCCAACAACGACAACAATAATAACTACAACAATAAAACAACAAGGGCAACAAAAGGGAATAAATAAATAAAAATAAAAAACAAAAAACAAACAAAAAAAACCCAAATTTAATTTCATGAAGTATCCTCCAAAGGTAAAAATCTAATACCAGATTTGTTTGAAGGGACAGCAAGGAAATGAGATAATAAAATCACTTCCACATATTACAAGTCATCTTAAAGGAGTGACTTCATTACTAATTTAGAAAAAAAAATAAAAAGAATTTGAAGTATCCTTTGGAGGATACTCCATGAAACACTTCCATCAACCAAAAGCTTTGCCAGTCTGGTTCAAGGAAGACTCTTACATTCTTTCAAAATCTTACCTATTAATTGCCAGTGTTCATGTCAGCACTACACGTAATGGTTTCAAGTTAGAAGCAATCTATACTACTAAAAGCTTAGAAATCCTGTATACTCCTCCATCTTATGAAACTGATTAGCTGTGGCTTAGCTGCTACAGACTCAATCCTATAGACTCAATTAGCACACTGGGATTACTTAGGGGAAAACTTAAAATCAAAACCCCAGGCAGTTGGGCAGTAGAGCATCAGGTTAAGCACAGATAGTGTGGAGTGCTGGGAGTGACACAAGGGTCCTGGTTCCAGCCCCTGCAGATCTGTGAAGCAGTGAAGCAGATCTGCACTTCTCCATCTCTGTCTTCCCTTCCTCTCTCAATTTCTCTCTGTCCTATCCAACAACAGCCACAACAATGGAAAAGAAATGGCCACCAGGAACAGTGGATTCATAGTGCAGATATCAAGTCCCAGCGATAACCCTGGAGGCACAAAGAAAAACAAAACAAACAAAACACTTCCATTATGCTTGCCACCTGTGATTCTGCCTCAGGTATTTAGGGTAGCATCTCAGTCATTGGTTTGCTTTTAAAACTACTTTGGTCAAGAGATTTTGGTAAACTCTGGTCTTAAGAACCACTGAAAAATCATAGGCCAAGAAAACATCAAATTCTGAAGTACAAAGGTTTTTATGGCTATATCAGATTATTAAGGATATGCAGGTTAAACCACAGTAAGATACTGCCTCATACCTGTGAGATTGGCCTGTATCCTGATGGTTGGAAACAGGAAGTGCTGGTGAGGATGCTCTGGAGTAAAAGGGTCTCTGTTACACAGTTGGGGGGAATACAAACTAGAGCAACCCTATGAAAACCAGTATGGTGAGTCCTTAGAAAAATTAATTAGCTGGGGCTGGCTGGTGGTACACTTGGTTGAGCATGCACATTATAATCCAGAAGAACTGGGGTTCAAACTTCTGGTTCTTACTTGCAGGGGGAAACTTCACAGTAAAACAATGTTTCAGGTATTTCTCTTTATATCTATCTATCTATCTATCTATCTATCTATCTATCTATCTATCTATCATCTATCTTCCCCTCCCTGATCACTTTCTCTCTGTTTTCATACAAAATAAATAAATAATAAAATAGTTTATAATCCTGTAATACCACTCCTAGACATTTAGCCAAAAGACACAAAACATAAATTTGAAAGGATATCATCTCCCTTCCTTCCTTCCTTCCTTCCTTCCTTCCTTCCTTCCTTCCTTCCTTCCTTCCTTCCTTTTGAACCAGAGCACTGCTCAGCTCTGGTTTATGATGGTGTGTGTGTGGAGGGGAAGTGGGTTGAACCTGGGACTTTGGAGCCTCAGGCATGAGAGTCTCTTTGCATAACCATTATGCTATCTACTCCCACCCTTCTGCATTCCTTTCTTTATGGCAGCCTGAGTCAAACTTAATTTGTATCAACAGAAGACCAGATAGAGAAGTTATTGGAGGGGGCCAGGTGGCCCACCTGGCTAAGCACACACATCACAGTGCACAAGGACCCAAGTTCAAGCCCCTGTCCCCCACCTGGGAAATCTTCACGAGTGGTGAAGTAGAGCTGCAAGTGTCTCTCTGTCTCTTTCCCTCTCTCTCCCCCTCCTCAATTTCTCTCAGTATCCAATAGTAAATAAATGGAAACTTATAAAAAATGAGAGAAGTATATATATCAATATATATTCAATAGATACTTCTCTGCCATAGGAAATTATGACATTGTATCTTTTGGGACAAAATGGCTAGAACTAGGGGTGATTATGCTAAGTGAAATAAGTCAGAGATTAATGACAACTACTAGATCATATGTGGATTTGGATTTTTGCTGACTAAAACAAAGAAACTTGCAAGAAAACAATAACAAAACTAACTCTTAGTCTCTAGTGTTTATTGGAGGGAAAGGGGAAAGGAAGTTGCGGGGTAAGTAGAAGGGTGTCTTAAGTGATGACACTGGAACTTTGGGGGTGGGATGGTGAATTTTACACACATGTATGGATGTGAATCAGTTCCCCTAGAACTTCATAGTATTGTAGACCTACGTTAATTCATTTTTTAAAAAAGAAAAACATGCTAATCTCAGCGGACTAGATCCACCACTGATTTTCTCTAATCTCAACTCTCACCTGCATTGTGCTGCTTAGTTACTGCAGTCAGGTGGCCAAGTACACTTCCTTCCTGATGATGACCAGTGACTGTCCAGCACTCTTGTTCAGAGGCACTGATTGTTTTCTCTGTTCACAGCATGGAAGGTATCTTTATACTCTGGACTCATTACTCTCTGTGGTAGTCTTCAAGCTCTCCTATTTCCCTTTTCTTTCAGTTGCTCTGGTTAACAACTACCTCCTGGCCCCCGAGGCCCCCAAAACAAATTTCAGGTATGACACATAGCCTCTACTGAAATTCCTGGGGCTTGAAATATGCTCTTGAAATTTCATAAAGACCGGTCAAACTGATTTTGCTCTCTGTGATGACAGATTGAGGCAGGAACATGGACAAACATGAATTTATTGGAGTCACTGTATGTAGATGCACTGCGAAGTAAATATCAGGCAGGCAGTCAATTCCACTGGCTGAGAAAAAGAGTTTTGATTAAGCTGTTGGCATAGGTGGGGATTTGAGAGGCTTTGTTCCCCACCCCACTGGAGACAAGAGGACAAGACAATTTCTCCAATGCAATTTAAGTTCCTGTGTACCTTGTGACTTGTCTTGCCAAGGATACATGTGTCTGGATGGATTTGGTGTGTGGAGTCATGCTCAGCTGATGGCCATCCCTTTTCATGTTCCCACCTAATATTTCCCTAGGGCCACCCTCTGGAAACCCACTGAGACCCACTGTGTGGTTACATACCCTGCAGCTCTTGTTTGCCCGACAATCTGTTTGCTCTGCCAGGCACTTACTATACTGAAGTAAGTTAGAATCAAAGGGTTAACTTTGATCTTCCTAAACTGCTCAATAAAATTACTTCCTTTGCATAACCAGTGCATCTCTGTTTTCTGTCCTTCTGCCCTAGAGATACTATTCAAACACTGATCCCTTCAAAAAGGATTTCTGTGACATCCCTAAAACTTGTCAGCTCATCTTCATTTCTGGCATAGTAATCATCCTTTAGCTGAAAAAAGTCCCGCAGCTCGGTTAAGTGAACTTTCTCTGGACTACACTGGCTAACATAGCTCATCCTAATCCAAATGACTGGATGTCATATTCTATTTGTTTTCTTAATTATTGTCTTTTTCTTGTTACTTGGTGGATCACCAGCAGATTGGGGAGCTCACCAAGAGGCCACAAAGTTGGTTCTGGGCAAACAATGTCTTATAAATAAGATAACAGCTAAAAATCGAGACTTCATAGCAGAAAAGGTCGCATTAAGTTTAGCAGAGGAAAATCCTCAGGGACATTAAGCAATGTCTATCTTTTGCAAACATTTTTACCACTCTCTCAGCATCTGGATTCTCTTTGGGAGGCCCTTTCTGCTCTTGGTGGCAATATTTACTTTATTTATTTATTTTTACTAGAGCACTGCTCAGCTCTGGTTTATGATGGCCGAAGCGATTGAACCTGGGACTGTGGAGCCTGAGGCATGAGAATTTCTTTGTATGATCATTATGCTATCTCCCCCTGCACTATTCATTCTATATGAAGAGTATTTCATGTAAAAGAATGGGAATAGTCTTTCCTTACTGAATTTCTGGGATCTGAATGTCTTCCACAAGCAAACAGCTTGAAGTCTTTATTTAGTTTAATGCCTATAGATATCCTCTAATTCCATATGTACATCTCAGGTGTCTAAAATTGTGAACTTCTAAGAGAAGGGCTATAAATCCTACAGTTGCAGATTTAGTAATAGATTATAAACAAGACATTCATTATTTTTGTCTTCAAGAGTCATATAACATTGGAAGTCAAATCTTTAAGTATATTAGATGCTTATCTGTGTTAGATGTAAACAATTTATATTTAAAAGTATTTTTCCCTTCCTAATTAATCTTTGCTTAGCATCATTACTCTCGGTAAAATTGACTTATAGTCTACTTTCTTTATCCCTCCCTCTTTCTCTTTCCTGGAAACCTTGTATGGTACTCTCCTGTATTGTGTTGTATTAGGGAGTATTCCTTCTCCAGTCCAGTAAGCTTCATGCTGTACTTGATGAAGCCCATTTCCCTTTTTAGTAGGGGCTGACTTTGATACACCCAAAGCTGTTCTCTCTGTAAAGTCACTGTTTAGTTTTGAACACAGCTCCTGTCTCCTCTTTCTTCCCTCTCTCACAGAACACGCAGTCTAACTCAAGGACTTCTGTTTGCTGCAGATCCATTTTCAAGATACCATCTTCTTTCCACCCACTTTATCTTGAATTACATTGTTCATTTAGAGAAGATAGGTGCAATTCTTTAAGATGTGGTACTTAAAGCACTAAATAGAGTGTGGGTAACAGTTAGGATAGTACTGTGAGCACTACTCCTGGTGATTGTAGATTCCATGATGGCAACAGATCTCTTCTCCCTTTCCAGCTATCCCTCTATGTTTCTTCCCCAACTCCCCAGCTTAGTGTTGTTCATCCTTCTAGTTTTTGAGGTCTCTTAGAAGAAGTCAAAATGATGTCAGCAGTAAAGCAAGTTCATGCTTAAAGAGTGATTTTTCTTCTCAGCGCTCTTTCACCCCAACTCTTTCACCCCAACTCTTACTTCCAGGCTATGCATGCCCTTTAATGTTCTTTCTTATTATTAGTCATTAGTAACCCATTAATAACTCCTGAAATAGGTATGCAGGAGAAAATTAAATGGACACCATCCTATACTTAAAACCAAAGAAGGGATAAAACCACTCTAGACGGGAGTTGGGTGGTAGTGCAGCGGGTTAAGCACAAGTGGCTCAAAGCGCAAGGATGGGTATAAGGATCCCAGTTCCAGTCTCCCACTCCCCACCTGCAGGGGAGTCACTTCACAAGTGGTGAAGCAGGTCTGCAGGTGTCTGTCTTTCTCTACCCCCTCTGTCTTCCCTTCCTTTCTCCATTTCTCATTTCTCTCTGTCATATCCAACAATGATGACATCAATAACAAAAACTATAATAACTGCAACAATAAGAAAAAAAAACAACAATGGCCACAAATGGAATAAATAAATTTAAAAAAGTAAAAAAAAAAAAGAAAAAAGAAACCACTCTGGATGAGGTACCAAGAACCAGTAGTTGAGTTTATTATCATTGATTCATGGTTATTTCTTTTATTCTTCTTCATATAGCACCTGAGAGTAGACAATGGAATAGTTTTCTAGACATAAATGCAATACTTAAATTAGATCTGTGACCTGTCTTTAATAATGAACCACTAATGAAATGCTGACCAGAAATTCATCCAATTACTGAGCATATGTGAAATTTCCTCTGTGAGGCTTAGATTTGAAGTGTCAGTTAATTTAGATTAGAATCAAGTCCATTAAGTTGGATTTCTGTCCTAATTGTATATTATCATGAAGTAACACATACATAAATAATTTATATCTCACAGTGGTGGTTATGTTTCTAATTTCAAGTTCAAAAGTTTCTAGTCTTAGAATTTGTAGTATTCCATTGAAATTAATATAGTAGTTGAGGCTTCTCTTTTAATAAGTTATGACCTCCTTCATTTGCATATTCAACCAAGACATCATTATGGTCTCATAAGTGATAGATAATGTTCTAGGTGCTGCAAGGGTTACTCATTTAAAGTATTTTCAACTTAACAATCCAACTATAATTGCAAAGTGGATCTAGGAGAAAAGAGAAAGTAAGAGTTGGATGAAGGTACAGATACATGATATTCTTACTGCTGATTACAATCATTCTTTTCCATTGGCTGATTGAATGAATCATAATGCCTGGGATGCATGTCACCTATTTTATTCCCTTTACTACAGGTAAAACTGAGCATATACAGACAAAGTGATGAGTCCAGGATCTCATGGGAAATTATTAGCAGCTGGTTGTCCACCTCAAAATTTCTATTAGCCTGGTGTTTGCTCTCAGAGACTGTGAAGAATGATACATGCAGCTTAGCAAGACTTTTCATCCAAAGTCATGCATTTTGTCTTGATGAGAAAAGAAAAATATCTTATACAATTGTCAGCATCCTGGCTTTCAGTTTGAGCTGTCTTTTCATTGGTACTGATTAATCTCCTAAATACAGCCAAATTAATATGCAATTATTTCATGTAGATAAAATAAAGAGGAAGAGGACATTTTGGAAGATGAATGAGGCTAATCTTGCCCTGTGCAGCCCTTTGATTTTTCTTATATTACACAGTAAAAGTAGGCCGAATGTCTTAAAGACTTAAAAGTAGATTGGATATTAGGGAGTACAACAAACCTTGACTTGACCTTTTCATTTTATAGTTGGGATAACTGCTATTGACTGAGTCAATATAGCAATTTGCCCGATGATAAACATAAATATAGATGTAGAACAAGGTGCCTTGATTCCTAATATTTATGTTCTAATTCTTTTCCATGTTCTGATATAACTTGGTAGAATAGGGAGCTGGGTGGTACACTTGGTTGAGGGCACATTTTAGTATAAGCAAGGAACTAAGTTCAATCCTCCAGTCTCTGTCTGTAGGAAGGAACTTTAAGGAGTGGTGAAGCAGTGCTGCGGGTGTCTCTCTTTCTCTCTCCCTCTCTATATCCACTCTTTCTCAGTTTATCTCTGTCTCTATGCAATAAGTAGATAAGTAAATAAAAATAAAATTTCATGGAATAAAGATTCATTTCATATGTAATTGTTTTTTTAAAATTTGTTTTAATAAAAGTGATACAGAGAGATAGTTACAGAGAGACTATAAGAAGAGCACTGCTCAGTTCTGACATTTGGTGGTACTGGGGATTGATCCTGTGACCTCAGAGCCTTAGCCATGAAAATCTTTTTGCACAACCACCATGCTATCAATCTATCCCAATAAACAGTTGTCAAAGTGTTTATTCTTCTTTTGAAAGTGTACCCTCTGCTAATACTAGATAATTCTGGGCATGTTTGTATCCACTCTGATTTCTAGAACTTTTTCTTTCTGCATAGGCATAATAATCTGTTGTCTCTGAGGGATCATATATCAATCAAGTACCAGTTAGACCTTGACTTGATACCTTTAATTCTTTAGAAGAATAAATTCAGGGAAGAATATGGGAAATTTCTGTGCCAAAAAGAGAAGCTATTTTAGGAGAAAATCCTCAGATTGAAGTTGCCTTTCTAAATTTGTTTAATTCTTTTACATATCTTCATTTGACATGTTATGAGAAGTATATGTATAGATGTTTGAAAACATGAAGTATCTATGTATAGATACTTCAACAAAAGAAGCATAGCATTTTTCTTTTGATTATGAACTCTTTGAATAGTCATACCTTAAAAATAAATTATGCAGAGCAAGAGACAGTATAAGATAGAGTTTGTGCTTAACCATCTATGAGGTCATGTGTTTGATCACTGGCACAACATGGGAGCGCTCTACAAAGCACCAGCAAGGGAAACTCTGTAGATGGAGTGGTATTGTAATGTTTCTCCTCCCTTCACCAAAAGGAGGGGTGGGGGAGAGGGAGAGGGAGAGGGAGAGGGAGAGGGAGAGGGAGAGGGAGAGGGAGAGGGAGAGGGAGAGAATCATTCAGAAAAGCTACAGAGTGGTGGTACCCTCCATGTGGGAGACCCTGGGTTCATCCCTCAATGACACATTTAAAAATTATATACAGTAGGGTTATATATACTCATGGTTTTCATTTTCTACAGTACACATCTGTTCAGAATCTGGGTAGCAAAGCTGAGTGACCATCACCAGTAAGTGGCAAGACTATTGGTAATCATCCCAAAGTCCATTCAAGTGTTCAATCCAGGGAGAAAGAAAGTCTTTGTGAGGCCTGTTCTAGAGATGAGTAAGGTTCAGAGATAGTTCACTGCTGATGTGCCAAGGACAGTAGGGTGTGGTGGCTATCCCATAATTCAGTGGCTTCCACACCTTTTTTCCAAGACTTAAAAAGATCATGTCCTCCTTGGATAATCTAATATACTGCTTTGTTGAAGAAAAGCTGCACATCATTTGATCTACATAGTAGAAAATCCTTGCTTCCAAATAAGGAAATGAAATTTAACCTAATTTAATGTTCCTAGCTTTCAAATTGTCTTACATACCATGAAAATGATGAATATTAATACAATATTAGGTCATGACCTGCTACGTCATAATACATGAACTGACTTTCATCTGTTTTCTCAACACTTATTTTTATCTGTTGTTAAGATCTAATGCCTGGCTACCTTCACTGATCTCAACCAGTGAGGACTAATCTAGTCACCTTTCCTACCCTCATTAATATCTTTTTCTTAGTATGAAAAAAAAATGATCAACTTGGAAAACTTCTCTTTTCTCTGAATTGATAAAAGCTGAATTGCTCAATGGAGCAGGGGAATTTCTCTGATTCCACTGTTACCACTGTCTTGTATTTGTGTAGATTTCTAGCTTTCCATATTTCATTAGAATTTTATTAAATAGGTGCAATAACTGAGACAGACTGTTAATCATTTTTTTTTAAGGTAAGGAAATTGAGTCTCAAAAGATAAAAGGGACATCAAAAGCCATTGAGCTGATTGGAGATGCCAATAGTACTCAGAATTTGATCCAGTTTTGAAAGTAGAACTTTTTTTCCATGTATCTTGTGGCTTTATACTTTCATCTTTCTGTTCAGAGTGCATTTCCACATAAATAGTCACAGAATCCTGAACTCAAGAGTCAAGTCAATAAATATTAGACATTTGTGTGTCTGACATGTCACTGTTCCTGCCACTGTAGCTGATAATAACTGGCATTGATGAGGGAGCTGATGGAGGAAAGTCCTGAAGTTTCTAGGCTATGCAGACATTTTCAGTTCTTGGCCTGACTTTTCGGAGGAAAGATTCAAACCTTTTCTGAATGTCTATTTGGTAAAAATGAAAAAAAGAAATGATGTGCCAGTGCTTTATTATTAACCCAGTCATCATGTAAACAAGTTAGGCAGTATCTGCATTTTTGAAATGAAAATTCTAAAAAATTAAAGAATTAACATCATGAGTATATGATTAGTGTATAGTAGCATATCATAATCTGCTTCCTGGAGTCAAAGTTGACTTCTCTTTCCAAGCCTCTGTATTCATGCTATCAATAAAGTGAGCAAGAATGTTCTTCTACACTGTACCAATGGAGGTGTTTGACAAAGCATGGCATGGAACAGGGAAACTAGGATTGAAATTTCAATTTTTTAATGTTTATGTTGTTATTATCATTATCAAAATGAATTAATTAATTTAGCTTTTCTGACAATCTTTATTTTATTTTATTAATTATTTGATATTGATTTACAAAATTATGAGACGGCAGGGGTATAATTCCACACTGTTTCCAGTACCAGAGTTCTGTGTCCCCATTCCTGCCATTGGAAACTGCCCATTTTTTCTATGGTCCTGACTTCTCTTCCTTTAAGTAACACCTATACCTATTGCTACTTCCCAGTGTTCTTCCCTGTTTGCTCTTCTCTCTCTGAGTCTGGATGGAATTGTAACTGGACTTCAGAGCCCTTTGGTCATCTTCCCCTACCACTCTCCCCCTCAGGGGACAGGGACCAAAATTCTTTAATGGGTTGCAGAAGGTGGGAGTTCTAGCTTCTGTAATTAATTAATTTCATTTAAATGGTTATTGTTTCTTAGTCATGAAATTATTAACCATATGCTCATGTGTTGCCATAATCATGATTCACATAGTCTGGTACCCAATGGAAATGGACATTTGAAAATTCATTTTTGAATGGGAATTATTTATTGCTTATGCCTCTAGACATTTTTCTGGAGAATTCCAACTGAATTTTCTCCCCTTAAGTTTCCAAAAACTCTTCTAAAAAGTGAAGTCCTGTTGACAAATATTTTGATTGAGTACCATCAGCTAAGATTTGTTACTACATTCCACTGAAGTTTCATATTTATAAAAGTATTTCCGTTAAAACAACACGCACTGAATTCATTCCATGATGATGCTGTAGATTGTGCTGAGGAGATATGTGTCTGATCATTTAAATTTTAAATGGAAATTTTATATAATGAAATATCCTCTCATCCAGCGTCTTCTTTTGGCAATGAGATATCTTCATGGATACAATTGCCAGCTTAACAACTGGTAATTTTTATTTTCATCCAAAAAGATGACATTGGCAATAGCTGATGAGTTCTTGAAAGATCCTCTAGGGGAATGGTTATCCAAAAAAATCCTCAGGGATAAAGTCTTCTTAAGACAGACTTCTGGGGAGTCGGGCTGTAGTGCAGTGGGCTAAGCGCAGGTGGCGCAAAGCACAAGGACCAGCATAAGGATCCCGGTTCCAACCCTGGCTCCCCACCTGCAGAGGAGTCGCTTCACAAGCGGTGAAGCAGGTCTGCAGGTGTCTATCTTTCTCTCCTCCTCTCTGTCTTCCCCTCCCTCTCTCCATTTCTCTCTATCCTATCCAACAACGACTACAACAATAAAACAACAAGGGCAACAAAAGGGAATAAATAAATAAAATAAATATAAAAAAATTTTAAAAGAAAGACAGACTTCTGGAGCTTTATCACCAGTGTTGGTTTATTCAGCCCTCAATTAACTTTCATTGAGTTTCTAGGGTCAGTGAATTAATTTAAAGGACATTTGCAAATAATCACCTTCTAGAAGTTTTTTTTTTTTAACCTTTTTTTTTTTTTTTTTAGGAAGTTTTTTTAATTGTCACATAGGCTGTGCTTAAGATACCTTGGAGTCCCACTGAGTGCTAGTTGGAGGAAGGGCTGTTGAAAGGTAAATTTTCAAATAGGTAGGACATATGATTCTTATATTTCTCAATTATTTCCAGCAGCCAATTGAATTCACACTTTCTAGATTTAAACCAGTGCTTAGGTATCTTTATGACAGTTAGACTACTTTGAAATAGTCCTGTCAGAATATTATTGTTTATAAATGTCTTTTTATATACAAACCCTAAAATAAGTATGAAATACTTATGACAGTCATCTGGGATCCAGCATTTGGCACACAATATTCATGTTTTCTCTATATAACCTATAAACTTACTGATGTGAATTAAGTATATTTTATCAGTCACTGTTGCATATAATCTCTAGATGGAATCAGGACTGTGAGGCAATTAATTCTTAGAGGGTGAGTTGTTGGAATTTTTTTTTTTTTATGAACAGTGCTTATATTTTCATGTAACATTTTCTTTACTGAACTGAATTTGATATTTCTAACAATTCTCAAAGCACATGGTTTGTGAAAAAGTACACCTCCCCCAGTGATGCCAAAAAATAGAAGGGGCTGCTTGAGGGATCAGTTCTGACTATAGCACTGAGGCTGAAGCATCCCTCTAACTTGTCAAGAGACAGAGGAGACGTGTGCTGGACTCAGGGATGAAGAGCTATTTAAATATTCATGTTCAGATTAATTCATTATGGTGCCATGAAAACAGTACAAGTTGACAGGACACCTGGTATGGGGCCATCCCTGTTATCTCCAAGGTGGTGGAATCCAAGAGGTGCATCCTTTCAACCAACAGGTGTATCACAAGACATCTTCATTTATTTTAGTCACTATTGTGTTTCTAAATGGAAGAAAGTAAAAAAATGAAAGGAGATGAGATTATGCTTCTAACTGATAGAAGTATTTTCTACCATTTTCTTACCAGAACCTTTGAATTTGTCACTGGGTGTGCAGACTTTTATGCAAAGATCTTCCTTTCTTAAATCCTAATTCATCCTATAGTCTGTCAGTTAATAACATTTTAGAGTGAACTTTTCAGACTTTAATATGCATTAAATATCTATGAGAATGCCCTGGGGACTTTGATGAAAGGTAGTTTTTGATTCAAGCAGTCTGGGCTAGGTCTTTTGTCTAAGCTGTTGGGTTATACAGACACTGCTGGTCCATAGACTACCATTTGAATAGTAAGTTCTACATAAGCTTTCAAGGAATGGAAGTGAAATTAACATGTCTGAGTCAAACTGGAGTTTAAGTGCCCCAGGTAATTTACAGAGTGTTTCACTTAATATTCTGAATTTACTAATTATATATACTATATATTATATTTACTATATATTATATTTACTAATTAT